>NC_039358.1:65242162-65284646 GCF_003573695.1 Papaver somniferum
AAAAAAAAAACTATGTTCTTACTTGGAAAGAGATATGGTTATCCTTTGGATTAAGGGGTCGTGATTCTCTTAAGAAATCAGAAGGCCCGATGGAACTGTTCTTTAGCAAGTGTATTCCAACCCCATAGTTGAACAACCTACGTAAAAAATGCTAATCCTTAGACATAGTAATAATCATATGTAGAATATTAATGCACCTGAATGCATGAAAATAAATAGCTCAAAATGTGTGTGTATGGAAATGTGAAAAAGTTATGAGAAACTAAATTACCAAGCTCCGTCAAAGCCGAAAGATGATGGGCGTTTGATCATAATGAAACCCAAGATCTCTTCGTAAAATCGGACTGAAGCATTCAGGGATCTGCACAACAACGAAATGTGATTTAATGATAGAAGTGGCAATGGAGGAAAGCTTCCTATTTCTTCTATCTCCATTTCTACAGTCACCACACTCACTTCTAATGGAGTTTTTTTTCTCAAATGCGTGTAAATAGCTAGATACTACTAAGAGAACTGTGATGCTACGAGTCTAACAAAACTAGTCCTTTTTATATAATGGAAGGGTTTCAAAAATCCTACATCTATAGCAAGTTTACATGGTACACTACACATACTTAATTCACTGTTTTTTATCTCTATTTTGGGGTTTGAGTTTCTAGGAAGAAAAGAAAGGAAGTTTCCTAGCAAATTCTTTTTTGGACGGGAAATTAAGTTATTGGAAGAGTGAATATGAAAATTAGATGAAACCATCAAAGTGAATGCAGTGACAACAAGTGTTAGATGAATCAACATTTCTTGATCTTGTTTTGTTTTTCTTCTTCTTATGGCTTTACTTTTTGTCTTTTTACGTAGTTAGGGAAGTTCATTTCTTTGATGCCATTTAACAAGTGACAAAACTCGAGAAATTTCTAGGATGTTGCTTCTTAACGTCAAAAAATTCAAGCATATCAAACCATGCAGCGCCTGGGTGCATATCAAACCAGCGCCTTGGCGTGAGTGGATGATTTAAAATTAAAAATTAGCATTCGCCTGAGTTTTATTTGAAATGACTGAGCCTTTTATAGGGGAAGCTAGAAAACACAAACTAAACACACACGATGGCGTGTATTCCTAATTCAGCAGCTAAGCGTAAACTACTTTTATTAAGCTCCAAGCATGGATGTAGCTAGCTAGTTGCACTACTAGTCTACTACTCAACATATCGTCCACGGATATCGCAATACTGAGGCCTCATTCCGCACATAGAAGGAAGTTGTCTGGCCTTCTGCATCATCTGTCCCTGGTACGCCTGTCCTTGCGTTTGTTGCACCATCTGTCTAATAGCTTCACATCTGCACTCCTCACTCACTCCCCTCATCTCTCTGCAACAGTCTTGTAATCCTTGCCTTGTTGGATTGCTCTCCTCCTCCATCATAATATCATCACCTCTTTGTGATGATGATCGCAAATATTGTTGGCACATGTTCATACGCGTTACGCGCATTTGGCGTTGGCACCTCTGCGATTGCTGATTTTCCGTGCTGTCTTCGATCTCAGTGGTGATAGTAGCCCTGTAAATTGATGCCTCTACGGCAGCTACGACAAAATAATGCGATCAAAAGAACCCTCATAGAAGTAGTGATGTTGAACCTAGCCATTGTTATTGTTTGAACCGGAAACTGAAAATGAAACTGGCGCTTGTGGGATGATTTGATGAAGTGTGAGGTATTAGTCCTAGGTGAACATGTATTTTATAGCAAAATTCCTTGTTTGCATGGGAAGTACGTGGTGTGACTAACGTAACACGTCGCCATGGTTAGTTTTATTAGGTGCTCTCAGGAATGTTTCCTTACACGCGTTTGTAATACAAATGGCAAATGCAGTATACCACTAAACTGATTTTGTTTCTACATGTAAAAAAAATTGTGAGTTTCCAGCCCTGTTAAAATTGGGCCTGGGTTGCAGTATCTGTTTGTTGATTTTAGGTAAAAAAATGAAACAAAAAACGCCGTTGCCGGGGATCGAACCCGGGTCACCCGGGTGACAGGCGGGTATCCTTACCACTATACTACAACGACTTAGATTGTCATGTGGCAGGCGACTAATTTTACAAATGTTAGCTCGGACAGCAAAGGGAAGGATGATGATTAGCTAGATTGAAATGTTTACAACATATATTACCAATCGTGAAAGTTATGCTGGCTTTTTACTTCGATAATATGTACGATTGTGTTGGACTATAACTCTCACCTAACCCATTAATACTAACTCGCAACAAATCCACAATTACCACTACTCAGTTATGAGCGTGATTAAAGCATTTAACCAACAAAAGTACTCTAATAATCACATCCTCTGAAGCACAATAAAATTACATATTTCCTTTTGTGTCGTACTCCTTTTAATTTACTCATGTCACCAAATTTGCTTGCTTGAGGAACTGCAAATTATTAGATGTTGTAATAACCGCACAAAAAAAATCGTGGCATTGCAAATTGTTTAACTTGGTCTATGTTGTTGATAGACTTTAAAACCTCAGTTTTTACTCTGTAGTGATCAAGTTTTAATTTGATAAATATTTAAATCCATATAATACCACTACTTCACAATAAAAAGTTTGTGCTATTTGTGGACAGTTTGGATTTAAATACTTTCTTCTTCCCTCTGTTATTTGGATTCAAGAACATTAATGTTTGCAAATACTGTGATAGAGCTAATTTTGATGAGTCGATGATCGAGTGTGGGGAGTTGAGAGTATCTGAAACAGGTTTTTGGGTTTAACTGCATGCTAAATACGTAGAGGGAAGAAAATAGGTACCGTTGGGGTAGTTTTGTTAGGTGTTCTTGTATATGAGCCTGGTAGCACCCGGATTTGGCATAGCCGACGGTGCAAGAATGGGGGCTTCGGATAACACAAAACCGAAGCCGCCATTGACGATGACATGGCAAATATGGGTTGTCCTGAGAGAATGATTAGTGGTTGTCTAAATAAACCTCATTTGTAAAAGTACACGTGTACGGCTAATGCTAAGAGTCTTGTCAGAAAAGGTATTAGGGCATACGTGTAAGGCATCCTAGTGTCACGCTTCTCCTATAAAAGGAGGCCAATTCTCCAGAGAGAGACAGGGTTTTTCATAGAATTGTACTGTGTATTGGGATTAGTCTTCTTGTAACCCTTCATCAATTTTGGGGTGTTTACATTTGCGACTTCACTGGGGACTAATCCTCAATACCACTACACAAAATCCCAGAATCATGAATTCGGGTACGCTGCAAAATCATGCCTCCATCACGAACACTCATATTTTAATTGATCTTTTGGTTCACAAATCGGGTCAGGTGGCTGCCATAAGACATCGTCACGAGAATCAGGAAATAAATCACATGAATGTTGAAGAGAGTTATGAAATAGGATCTCTGGTTAGGTTTGAAGGAGGAGGGGATCCGGAGGACAGAGTGGTACGGGAAGAATACATGAAGATTTTCTCCGAGTTATTTCGGGAAATCAAATTTACCATGCAACATCATGAAGTACCTTGTATCCACATGCTGAACATTTTTTCGGGGGAGAATCTATACATATACATAGAGAAGCAATTTCCTGAACAACCAAACCAAATTTACCATGTGTTGGTTTAGACTCAGTCTGACCCGACGATTTCTAAACAACATTTTTTTCCATCTCTAGCCTCCCTAGTCGAGTTAGGTTCCATATGGGGTTAGGTTATATTATATGGGTTGGGTGTATCCTAGCAATGGCATCTGACTTTGTTATTTTCGGTTTCGTTCGCTGTGAGCGGTCATCTAGTTACTATAGAGAAGAAGTTGTTGCTGAATAGAGATTCAGTGCTCAAATCAGTGTAGGGTTTGTAACTTGGTGTAACTGAAAGTATTGGGTTCTAATTCGAGATTGGAATCAAGAAAAAAAAGAAACTGATGTTTTCATCTCGTAAGGGAATGAATTTTGTTACCGTGCAGAAGCATGGAAGAACAAGACAAATTGGAGAGGATTGAAGGGGAAATTGATTGTTTGTGATTGATTGAAGTTGGGATTTCATTAGATTTGAAGTTCCAACAAAATATTAAGAAGAATTTGAGATGGATTGATAATTCAGTGCAGTTGGCTTGAGATTGCAGATGAGGAATTGGTGGTCACTGTTGAAGAAGAAATGGATCTGATGGGTTTGAATTAATGAGTTCTTGGTTGTGTAGGAATGATGAGTACTCGATATTTAGAGAAGGAAGAGACTGTATGGGTTTGTCGGATTATTGAAGTTGTTGATGGGTGATTTACATGGTGATGATGAAGTCATGTAGTTGATGTTGTTTATATTGAACCGAGAGTGTTAAAACACTGCTCGGTCGAACTCGTAAGCGTTGCTATCTCAAGCTTAATTATTTGTCAAGTTTAGTTGATCATAACTATATACTTGATTTCTAATCCACTTATAGCTATGTCTCGGATTAGGATAGAATGTGTAGTTGAGTTTTAGACTTCACGGGGTTCACCAATTGAAGAAGAATATCTACTGAGGAGCTTGGAGGAACTTCATCAACAAAAGGTATGTGGAGAATAAAACTTATTTATCACTCAGAAGTCTATTCTATTATACATTCTAATGAGACTAAGTCGTAGAGCTGTATAGACTTTTACATTATACACATTTGATATTTCTAGCCGATTTTATCTCGCTTATCTATTTCTCGAAATATGTGTTGGAAGCTTTTTGCTTTAGCTATGTTCATCATATTCTTGATGAGTTTAGTTGGAAACAACTTATTTTTTAGAAACTAAATATTAAGTCAAAAGATGATCATGTGAAAATTACCTTGGACATCTTATATGATTTGTGTGAGACAGTCATTTGATGTTAGCTCGGGAAGTTTCGTATTGATCATTTGATCACTTGAAAAATACTTGAAGCTAATGGTATGTGTGAGATTACCATTATCGTCTTCTAAGGATGTTTCAATGATTGAAATAAGAGTTTAGAACAATTACCCATGTCTGGATACAACACGGTATGCATATCCAGTATGCGAAATGTATTATGAAGATTCAGGTTCGGAACTCTTGTTTGATTACCTAGTATGCCAACGGATTTACCTGAGAAGGTCCAGAACTCTTGTTTGCGTACCTAGTATGAGGACGGGTTTACTTGAGTTGGGTCTGGAACAGTTGTTTGTGAACTTGGTTTGCGTACGGCTTGACTAGGCCAAGGTCCGGAGGTGTTGTTCGCGTACCCAGTTTGCGAACACAGTGGTTAAGTTCTAAAATCGGTTATGTATGATTCTCATACTCATGAACTTAAACATTTATGATTTAAGGAATGCAAATTAACTTTGCAAACCGTAGCTTAATGTTCATGAATTGGTTCTTGTATAAGTAATTTGTACGATCACGAATCAAATCGATTTCGTTTCAATTTGTTCATGAATATTTCTATTAGATAGTGAACAATTGAACAACTCTATTTGAAGCACAATTAGGTTCATTTAATTATCTATCATGATTTATTGATCATCATATTTGATCTAGAAGTTTTAGATGAATACGACTAAGTCAAAAGTTTTCATATGGCGAACTTTGGTTAACTGTTATTGAGCCAACCCAATATACACGTTTAGGTACGGTTACCCACATCTAAATATAAGTATATTTCATTTGTGTGTAATAAGCTAAGACTATATAACGGTGGGAATTGATTGCTTAACTTATAAGCAAACTTAGCTTGAATCTTATATCAGGAGTTCATCTAACGCTGAATATTGAATGCTTTGTTACTAAGCTATCTTAGCTTTGATTGTAAGCAACCCTGAGTTGAAAGGCTATATAATGGAGAACTCTAGCAACTGGAAAACCTAACCCTGGCACTTTCTTGTGTCCTAGTTGCAAACTAGAGTCGATTCTCCTTTAACCTAGGTTTTTCCAAAATCATTATTAGGTTAACGACTTGAAGACTTCATTTGGGATTCGTGAAGCCAGGTCCAACTATTTTCTCTATAGTTGCATATTATGATCTTGCTTGTTCTATCTTATTGAGTTTTATCTTCTTTAAGATTTACTTGAGATTTATCTCCGATAGGTAAGATATAAAAAGTAATCACAACAGTTCTTCGTCTCAGACTCTTGTGACTCAGCAATAACTTCTTCTGTTAATTAGTTAGGTTATTGTGAGGTGACTAATATTTCTAGGCTACTCTTCGGGAGTATAAGATCGGATTATTAGTTGGTTCATGTTCACCTTGATCTTTGTATCAAAATACGGAACAAACTGAATAAAGGATAGACATATCTGTGGGAGACAGATTTATTTATATGTCTTCGACTTTGTTAGAGCATTGCTCGGTTGAACCCACAAGCGTTGGTATATCAAGTTAGTTATCAATTTTAGTTTCCAAAATGCATTCTTGATTTAGCATACTAAAGATAGTTTCAGACTAGATTAAGTCTAGGAAGTAGAATCGAAGCTATCCTTGAAGGATGAAGTTTGAACACTACAATAAGACATCAACAAGGACTTCATCAACAAAGGTATGTGGTAATTGATTTAATTTGGATTCTCTTTCATTTCTACCTTTCTAATCTATCGAAACAAATGCTCACTTTATGGAACAATTCCTATGACGGTAAATGTACATTTATGTATATATACTCGAGGTTATTTGAGCCACGACTTTTGTGACAATAACCTTTATCCCTGGAAAGGTACTCATGTTATAGTGAATGACCTTACGAATTCAACGATCCAAGAAGCACTCAATTCCGAGTTATAACGATGAAGTTATGAGTGATTTATTAAAGTAACAATTATAAGTGTTGCTGTAATTGTTACAGTTCGTTAGTAGGAAACTATCCACGAACTGTTTGTAACGGTTCACAGACTTGAGCCCAATTACGTGACTAGAAGCCATTTTTGGTCAAGTTTTTGATGCTTCCTTATCTAGGCAAGATAGCTATTACTCCAAACATATTTGATTACCATATTAAAGTGTTTGTGATTCCTTCCTAATATAAATTGTGATTAATTCACATAAATACAATATTTGCTAAATTAATTATTTATTTAATTATTTTGGCAAGAGTTGTAACTTAGGAAAGACTCCCAAAATTAGGAGAGTCTTGAAAAAGGAAAATAGCTTTGCTTAGCTCTCAAGTTACCTTTCACTACAAATAAAGGGTTCGTGAGTGCTACACGTTTTTCACTCCCTTTGGAAAATTGGTGTATGCTTCATAAGGTTGTTTTCCATGTCTTCTGTTCTTCATGAACAAGAGTGAGATAAAAGTCTTTGTATTGGGGATCACAAAGCCGAGTTGCATTTAATCTTCGTGATTGATTACACAACTTGCAATCTAGGTTTTCACCTCTTGTCTATTCTAAGGTTTTCTCTTCTGATATAAAACCATTCAAGAGTTGTTGATCATAAAATCTAGGTTTTGATAGATTTCAGTTTCCGATCGTATACCAACACTTGTTAGTCGAAATCGGAAGCTAGAAAGAAAACTTAGATTAAGGTATCTCATAAAAAATCCTTAAGAATTTTTAAACAGGATATCTCTAGATTTATTCTAGTTGTTCTTGTTGTAGAATTATTAGGGTTTTTCTTAACTTGGAAATTGATCTTTGGAATCGTCCAAGTTCACTTACGAAAATCAGGTTCACGGACTCTTTGTATATACGCATATTGATTGTTAGTAAAAACCTTAATCTACAAGTTTGTTTCAGTATCTCTACTTTTATCTGGTAGTTGTTCGAAACAAACACAAGATTTCCAAAACCTTGATTTACATCTAAAGGGAAATCAAATCGGTATCTTGTGAAAACAAAAGATCGAAAAATATCAACCGTGTTGTTGTATCTTTTGAAGAGAACTTTGTTCTGCCAGAAGATTTTCGGGAATAACTTCTAAAGAGAATTTGTGTTCTTCTAGAAGTTATACGAGAAGAATTCCTATAGAGAATCGGTGTTCTGCTAGGAGTTCTATAAGTGCTTGAATACAGCTGAAGAAGGTATTACATCTAGTCTGAATAGGTAGTAGGAAATTGGTGTAACAACTTATAATCAGTGTGTGTTTATTCTGGACTAGGTCCCGGGGTTTTTCTGCATTTGCAGTTTTCCTCGTTAACAAAATTCTGGTGTCTATGTTATTTCTTTTCCGCATTATATTTTGTTATATAATAGAAATATCACAGGTTGTGCGTTAAGCTCAATCCGTTCTTAAATCCGACCTTTGTGTTGTTGATTGTATTGATTGACACTTGGATATTGGTTTGTGATACCATCCAAGTTATTTCTCTTTATTCATTCGAGCTCGCAAATTCCTATTTGTTGATTGCAGATTAAATTGAGAAATTAAGATATACTCTTTGATATACTTTTCTCTAGATTGAGTCTGACTGTCTAGTTGATTCTCTTAAAAGTATATTGGAGTTTGTCTATTCAGATTTCCAAACTAAATATTGGGTGTGGTTGTTAGACCCCCGTTTTTTAAATTGGTATCATAGCGGGCAAACACGCTAAGACCTCATAAGTCTGTGTTTGTAGCAATCTGATTCTATGGACAGAAGTGTTATCTCTATAAACGTACCACCAGCCTTCGATGGCACGAACTATTTATGGTGGAAAATTGTTATGCGTGCTTTTATACAAGCGCGAGATTTTCAATCATGGGTTCGTATTGTTAATGGTTATAATCTTCCATTAGTTACAGCAGACGGTGTAACTGTTGCAAAGGATATTGGTGATTATGATGATCTTGAAATTCTTGTTGCAAAGCAAAATTCTGACGGATTAAATGCTATCATCCATGTCATTACCCCGGATTTTCAGCACTACGTGACTACGTGCTATAAGTCTAAAGATGCCTGGGATATCTTAGAAACCGTATTTGAAGGGAATGCTGCAGAGAAAGAAGCAAGTCTTCAAAATCTAGCTTTTGACTGGGAAAACCTTCGCATGCCTGATGATGAAACCTTTGATGAGTTTAACCAAAGTCTTTATCAGATAGTTAACTCCTCATATTCATTAGGAAGAACTATTCCGAAGAAAGTTATTGTGTGGAAAATTCTCAGGTCTCTACCATCAAGATACGAGTCTAAGAAACATGCCATTGAAGAAGCAAACGATCTTTCTACACTCTCAAGAAATACTCTTGTTGGAAAGTTAAAGATCTTTGATAATGAAAACCGGTCTGGAAAAGAGGTGATTTCTTTTAAAGCTGCAGATAATTCTGAATCCTCTGAGGATAAATCTGGTTTGCCAGATACTAAGGATGTTACTCCACGACAATTTAGAAAACTCTTAAGAAACAGGAAAAATAGTTTTTTTTTAAAGTTATAACATCTCCTAATGATGATGTACAATGCTTTAACTGTCGTGGTTTCGGGCACTTTTCTTCGAATGACCTAGCTGGAGCCGTAGACAATCGGCATGTGCAGCAGTTTTGCCTACTCTTGATGATGGACCTAAATATTATGATCACCAAGAGTACGCAGGCGAGGTTGCATTAGCTTCCGGAAAAATTCTTTCGGATACTGATTCTGATTCCGACGAAGAAGTGTTTCATGTAGATCCAGTTGCTAATAATCTTCTTAAGGAATATCATCAGAAACTCTTGGAAGCTGAAAGCACCATTTTCAGTGAGAAAGTTAAATATGATATACTTCGTATTCAGAATAAAGACTTGCAAGACCAACTTGATTCTATTGGTGCAAGAGATTATCTCAACGAAATACGAAATCTTAAAGAAGAAATTGCCGAAGGTCGAGATCGAGAAATTTTTCTTCAAGCAAAGCTAGATAACTTGAAGAACATTGAGATGAACTTGTTATTTGATTCGGAACGAGAAGATCTGAAAGTTCAATGTGAATCATCCAAGAATGATCTAGTTATTGCGCTTGAAAAGGTCAAAAGGTTGGGAGAAGAAAACTCGACCTTAAAAGAGAGTTTGTCTAGAAATAGCAGCTCAGATAAATTAACCTCAATATTGGGAGCATGTAGAATTCATCGTGATACACAAGGATTGGGCTATGAAGGAATAAACGCTCCTAGTATTTGCAAAGAGGTAAAATTCGTCAGAGCTAAAGATTCTTCTAAACCAAAACCTTCCACGGTTGACAAAAGTGAAGTATCTCTACCAACTGCCGATGACGAAAAGAGGAAATTTTGACAAGCTCCAAAGCAAGAACATACACATTCAGGTAACACTAAACATAACTTTTTCCATTATACTAAACATTGCTTTTATTGTGGAAAACCAGGTCACTTGCAAAGGAATTGCAGATTTCTTAAACGAGATAATACCAGATCTGATTCTGTTAAGATGACAAGATCTGATGTTCCAAACTGGAGAAAAACTGAGTCTCATAATATCAGTTCTTCCAGTATTTCCCCCAATAAGTTTCATAATTATATTGGGGAGAAAAAGAAATGCGTTGCTCCAAAAGCTTCTCAGAAATGGGTACCAAAGAAGATCAATAAAGCAATGAGTACTATTAAGAAGGATATCCCAGACAAGAGTTCGACAAGGGATAACATCTTTAAAATGTATGGAACAGTTATTGGAAGTTTCAAGGAAGTTGTTAAATTCCTAGAGTCCATGCATGATTTTGTTTCAAATACCTGTGGTGAGCAAAATTTTGTTCACCTCAACACAACCTGATTGTGTTGGAAGTGCATCCTCATCAAGAAGCCCTAGTAAATGTGGTGAGGATTGCAAAAGAATTGGGGCGCACATATTGTGTTGGGTAATTTTTGAATATATGGAACAATTTATTGTTTCGAGCTGAGTCTAACTCGCTTACATATTTCTCGAAATATGTGTTGGTAAGCTTTCGCTTCAACCAAGTTCATCTTTACTCGTGAAGAAAGTCATATTGATTATTTCAATAACTTGAAAATCGCTTTGATGCTAATAGTTTGTGGATAACAACTATTTTAACATCCTCTAAGAAAGTTTCAATGATTGAAATGAGAGTTTAGAACAAGTAACCATGTTTGGATCTAAACATAGTGTGTTCTCACATTTATGTAAAAGTCCAAAACCGGGAACCTTAAGTATGTGTACCCGTATGCGTACTGGTGGTTGTTGGAAATCCGGGTAAGTATGCGTACCCGTACTCATACTGGCGGAGTTTCACGTTCGTGAATTTCTGCTGGAGTTTGGAAGTAAAAAACAAACTTAATCCGGCTACTTAAGTATGCGTACCCTATGCATACTTAAGCAGGTTAGTTTCTAAAATCGGTTTGTTCATGAACTAAAACATTTATATCATAAGGAATGCAATATTTTGCAAACCGTGGCTATGATGTTCATGAATTGATTCGAGTGAATCAAAATCGGTTTTGCTTCAATTGTGTCTTGTATACTTCTATGAGATCTAAGCAACTGAACGACTCTCTAACTAGTTTCATTTGAGTCATTTGAACTAGTTATGGTTAAGATGAATATGGATGAATACCACGCGTATGATTCTTAATCACCTACATGATTTGTGATTAAAATTCTTAAGCATAACAGGTTAGAAGCAATAATCAAAACCATTGGATGTTGGTTTTTATTGTCAAAAAATCTTTTTCATACACTTATGGTAACCATTCTTGGTGTAAATCCTTATGGAAAGGGTTATTCTTCCTTCTAAGCATACCAATTCTTGTTTATACAAGTTTGTATCTTAGAAAAGATGATCACAATACTTGATCTTCATGATTACATATTGTGTATCGTTACCATGAGATAGTTCTATTTTTTTTTAGTAACACGATCTCATGAGAGACTTTCAATTATTGGTCCTTAGCTCGTATATCCTTGTGGATTTCTTAAATCCAATTTTTAAATCCTTCTCCCTGGATAAAGGTCACTCTTGTTGTTCTTTCGGGAATGACATTTTATGGGGGAGAGTTCTTAAATGAACTTGTGCTTAAATTTTTGAGGGGAGAAGCGGTTGTGGAACGTGTAGGGGTTAACTTGTATCTTAATAAACTCCTTGATAAAGTCACTTAGTTTCGACTATGTGATATCATCTAAAGTAAAGTTGATATGTTCTCTTTTAGTCATGAATAATCTCTTTGAGAATTTCATTATGATCCCAGTAGTTTTCGTACCTTTGCCAATTTATATTGACAAAGGGGGAGAACTATTTTGTAGTTCACAGTACATATACATATGGTTTACGGATCATTATGTAAGGGGGAGTGTTTTTCATTGTGAGATGAAGTATTGACTAAGGGGGAGTGATACATATCACCGTAGTATTATTGTCAAAGTTGTGATACAATTGAACTTTGATGTTGTGTAATAATACTATGATGGATCTTCAACAAGTACAGGATGAACACACGCATAGTTGAAGAACCAAGGAAATCAAGCATGTCATATTTTGGAGCAGTAATGATTTTAACAAGTACAATCCATATGTAAAATGGTTTTTTCACTAAAATTGACAAAGGGGGAGATTGTTAGAGCATTGCTCGGTTGAACCCACTAGCGTTGGTGTGTCAATTTAATTGTCAATTTTAGTTTCCAAAATGCATTCTTGATTTAGTATACTAAAGATAGTTTCAGACTAGATTAAGTCCAAGAAGTAAAATCGAAGCTATCCTAGAAGGATGAAGTTTGAAAACTACAAGAAAACATCAACAAGTACTTCACCAAAAAAGGTATGTGGTAATTGATTTCATTTGGATTCTAGTTCAATTCTACCTTTCTAATCTATCGAAACAAATGCTCACTCTATGGAACAATTCCTATGACGGTAAATGTACATTTATGTATATATACTCGAGGTTATTTGAGCCACGAATTTTGTGACAATAACCTTTATCCCTGGAAATGTTCCCATGTTATAGTGAATGATCTTACGAATTCAACGAGCCAAGAATCACTCAATTCCGAGTTATAAGGATGAAGTTATGAGTGATTTATTAAAGTAACAATTATAAGTGTTGCTGTAATTGTTACAGTTCGTTAGTAGGAAACTATCCACGAACTATTTGTAACGGTTCACGGACTTGAGCCCAATTATGTGGCTAAAGCCATTTTTGGTCAAGTTTTTGATGTTTGCTTATCTAGGCAAGATATCTATTACTCCAAACATATTTGATTACCATATTAAAGTGTTTGTGATTCCTTCCTAATATAAATTGTGATTTATTCACGTAAATACAATATTTGCTAAATTAATTATTTATTTAATTATTTTGGCAAGAGTTGTAACTTAGGAAAGACTTCCAAAATTAGGAGAGTCTTAAAAAAGGAAAATAACTTTGCTTAGCTCTCAAGTTACCTTTCACTATAAATAAAGGGTTCGTGAGTGCTACACGTTTTTCATCCCCTTTGGAAAATTGGTGTATGCTTCATAAGGTTGTTTTCCATGTCCTCTGTTCTTCATGAACAAGAGTGAGATAAAATTATTTGTATTGGGGATCACAAAGCCGAGTTGGATTTAATCTTCGTGATTGATTATACAACTTGTAATCTAGGTTTTTCACCTCTTGTCTATTCTAAGGTTTTATCTTCTGTTATAAACCATTCAAGAGTTGTTGATCATGAAAAAGTGGGGGTCTAACAACCTCACCCAATATTTCGCATAGCAATCTGTATGGACTAACTCCAATATACTTCCAAGAGAATCAACTAGACAGTCAGACTCAATCCTAAGAAAACTATATCAAAGAGTTCTATCTCAATTTCTTGATTCAATACTTACTCAAGCAAATAGAAATCTGCGAGTCTAATTGAATACAAGAGAAATTAACTTGAACGGTACCAAAGACCAATGTTCAAGGATCAATCAATTTCAATCAACAACCAAAGGTTGGATTTACCAATTGATCGATTCAACGCACAACCTATGATACTTCAATTATATAACAAAATATAATGCGGAAAAGAAATAACACAAACACCAGAAGTTTTGTTAACGAGGAAACCGCAAATGCAGAAAAACCCCGGGACCTAGTCCAGATTGAACACACACTGTATTAAGCTGCTACATACATTAGCCTACTACAAACTAACTTCGTTCTGGACTGTAGTTGAAGCCCAATCAATCTCACACTGATCCAAGGAACAGTTGTGCTCCTTACGTCTCTGATTCCAGCAGGATACTACGCACTTGATTCCCTTAGCTGATCTCACCCACAACTAAGAGTTGCTACGACCCAAAGTCGTAGACTTTAATAAACAAATATGTATCACACTAAAAAGTCTACAGAAATACCTACGAGTTTTGTTCCGTCTTTTGATAAATCAAGGTGAACATGAACCAATTGATATACCGAACTTATGTTCCCGAAGAACAGCCTAGAAATATCAATCACCTCACAATAATCTTAATCAACTAGCGAAACAAGATATTGTGGAATCACAAACGATGAGACGAAGATGTTTGTAACTACTTTTCTAACTTTCCTATCGAAGAAATTAATCTAAAGCCAATCTTACGATTGCACTGAATCACGATAGAAACAACAAGATCAGATCACGCAACTACATAGAAAATAGTTGGGTCTGGCTTCATAATCCCAACGAATTCTTTAAGTCGTTAACCTACAGGGTATCGGTAGAAACCTAAGGTTAAAGGAGAATTGACTTTAGCTTATACAAATAGTATCACACAGGAGGTGTGGGGATTAGGTTTCCTAGTTGCTAGAGTTCTCCTTTATATAGTCTCAAAATCAGGGTTTGTAATCAATGCTACCTTGGTAACAAAGCATTCAATATTCACCGTTAGATGAAAACCTGATTAGATTCAAGCTAATATCTTTCAACCGTTAGATCGAACTTAGCTTGTTATACACAAATGAAATGCACGTTCATTTAGGTTTGTGTAACTGTACCTAAACGTGTACACCTAGTTGGTTCAACAGTATTTAACCAAATGGTTAGCCATATGAGCACTTTCATATCAACCTTATTCATCTTCACCATAACTAGTTCAAATGACTCAAAAGAACTAGTCAGAGAGTTGTTCAATTGCTTAGATCTCATAGAAGTATATAAGACACAATCGAAACAAAAACGATTTTGATTCACTCGAATCGATTCATGAACTTTATAGCCACGGTTTGCAAATATTGTATTCCTTAGTTTATATAAGTTTAAGTTCACGAAAAAACCGTTTTTAGAAAATAACCCTCTCAAGTATGCATACTGGTACGCATACTTAAGTACTCGGTTTGAGTTTGTTTTCAGTTCACAAACTCCAGCAGAAATTCACGGGATGTGAACTTCTGGCAGTACGCATAAGGGTACGTGGACTTTGCTTCCGGACATCCTGAATCACTAAAGTACGCATACTTTATGAAAATGTGGGGGTCTAACAACCACACCCAACAATTCGTTTGGCAATCTGTGAGGACTTACTCCAATACACTTTCTAGAGACTCAACTAGACAGTCAGATTCAACCTAGAATAAAGTATATTAAAGAGTTTAATATCTATAACTCTTAATTCATTCCGCAATCAGCAAATAGAAACTGCGATCCCGATTGAATATAATAGGAATTACTTGAACGGTACCAAAGACCAATGTTCATGTGTCAATCAATGTTAATCAACAACCAAAGGTTGGATATTCTAATTGATTGATCTTAACGCACAACCTGTGATATTTCAATTATATAACAAAATATAATGCAGAAAAGAAATAACACAGACACCAGAATTTTGTTAACGAGGAAACCGCAAATGCAGAAAAAACCCGGGACCTAGTCCAGTTTGAACACCACACTGTATTAAGCCGCTACAGACACTAGCCTACTATCAATTATCTTCGGACTAGACTGTATTTGAACCCTAATCAATCTCACACTGCTTCAAGGTACAGTTGCGATCCTTACGTCTCTGATCCCAGCAGGATACTACGCACTTGATTCCCTTAGATGATCTCACCCACAACTAAGAGTTGCTACGACTCAAAGTCGAAGACTTGATAAACAAATTTGTCTCACACAGAAAAGTCTATAGGATTGAATAAATCTGTCTCCCACAGAAATACCCAAGAGTTTTTGTTCCGTATTTTGATAAATCAAGGTGAACAGGAACCAATTGATAAACCGGACTTATATTCTCGAAGAACAGCCTAGTATTATCTATCACCTCACAATAAACTTAATCGACTAGCGAAACAAGTTATTATGGAATCACAAACGATGAGACGAAGGTGTTTGTGACTACTTTTCTATCTTGCCTATCGGAATAAATCTCAAGCCAATTTTACAATTGCACTCAATCACGATAGAAACAGCAAGATCAGATCACGCAACTACAAAGAGAATAGTTGGGTTTGGCGTCATAATCCCAATGAAGTCTTCAAGTCGTTAACCTACAGGGTCTCTATAAAAACCTAAGGTTAAAGGAGAATCGACTCTAGTTATGCAACTAGTAACACACAGGAGGTGTGGGGATTAGGTTTCCCAGTTGCTAGAGTTCTCCTTTATATAGTTTTCAAATCAGGGTTTGCCAGTTACCTTGGTAACAAAGCATTCAATATTCACCGTTAGATGAAAACCGTGATCCAACCAAGCTAATATCTTTCAACCGTTATATCGAACTTATCTTGTTACACACAAATGAAATGTACCCTCATTTAGGTTTATGTAACCGTGCCCAAACGTGTACACCATGTTGGTTCACATATAGTTAACTGAGGTTAGCCATATGATTACTCTCATATCAACCTTATTCGTCTTAACCATAACTAGTTCAAATGACTCAAATGAAACTAGTTAAAGAGTTGTTCAATTGTTATATTCTCATAGATTTATACAAGAACATAATTGAAGCAAAATCGGTTTGATTCACACGAATCAATACATGAACATTATAGCCACGGTTTGCAAAGATTGCATTCCTTATTGATAAATGTTTAAGTTCATGTACACTAACGATTTTAGAAAGTAACCACTTAAGTACGCGTACTTAAGTAACCGGTTTTTTGAGTTTGGTTTTTCAAAACTCAGCAGAAATTCACGGACGGGAACTTTCCGCCAGTACGCGTACGGGTACGCGTACTTAGGTAAGTGAATGAGTTGGTTTGAAATTCCAACATCAGCAAAAATTCACGGGCGTGAACTTCCGCCAGTATGTGTACGTGTACACATACTTATCCAGTCTCCTTCAATTATTTTGTATACACACAAGTATGCATACTTTATGTTCCCGGTTTTGGACTTATACACAAATGTGCGAACACACTCTATGCTTATAACCAAAAAAGGTTACACGATTCTAAACTCTTTATTTCAATCATTGAAACATTCTTCTATAATGACAATAGCCGTTTTCATACATTATTAGCATCAAAGCAATTTTCAAGATATCGAAATAATCATTATAGAAACATTCCAAGTCTTACACCAAATGATTGTATCACACAAACCATGTAAGATGTTACTTGAAAATTTTATCATGATATAAGATGAACTTGGTCGAATCGAAAGCTTACCAACACATATTTCGAGAAATATGTAAGCGAGATATACTCAGCTCAAAATCTCAAATGTGTATATAGAAAACTATATCGTAATACGACTTATGTCTCAATATAGGAGATAGAGTGGAAATAGACTTTCCAAGTGATAGGTGAGTTTAATTCTCCACATACCTTTTGTTGATGAAGTTCCACAAGCTCTCCTTAGTAGTTCTTCGTCTTCAAGTGATAAACGTCGTGAAGTCTAATCTTAACTACACAAACTATGTCCTAGTCCGAGACATCTATAAATAGGCTAGAAATCAAAACTTATAGTTTTGATCACTAACATTGACAAACATGCTTGAGATATCAACGCATGCGAGTTCGACCGAGCAGTGCTCTAACAATCTCCCCCTTTGTCAGTTTTAGTGACAAAACTATCAATACATATGGATTATAAAATAAATAAAAATTGTAGCATCTCATCGACATGCTTGATCTCCTTGGCATCTTCAATATGACTCGAAATCTTCGTCACTTCCAAGTAATCCAATGATTCCAAAGGTTGTAAGTTTAGCACCATCGTCAGTTGAAGATCCGTAGCGATAATAATGAGCAACCAAATGCTCTCAATCATTGTTAACAGTGTCATAGTATTATTACACAACATCAAAGTTCAATTGTATCACAGCTTTGACAATAACACTATGGTGATATGTATCACTCTCCCTTAGTCAATACTTCATCTCCACATGAAAACCACTCCCCCTTACGTAATGCTCTGTAAACCATATGTATTTGCAGTATCACACTACACATTAATTATCCCTCTTTTTGTCAATATAAATTGGCAAAGGTACGAAAACTAGTGGGATCCTCATGAATTTTCATAGAGATACTTCATGACCAAAAGAGAATATCATATCAACTTATTTAGATGTCATCATAAAGCCAAAGCTAAATGCATTCATCAAGGAGTTTATAAAGATACAAGATAACCCCTATAATATTCCACAGCCGCACTCCCCACAAAGATTTGGCAATTAAGCACAGGTTCAAAAAGAACTCTCTCCCATAAAATATCATTCCCGAAAGAACAACAAAGGTGACCTTACTTTCACAAGAAAAGAAGGATTTCTTTTGACATAACCAAATCACATGAAAACATGAATTTGAATCCAAAGTATTCAATTGAATTAACCACAAGAGAATCCATGATTAATCCAATTGAAATGCACAACTAAATTAACCACAAGAGAACCCATGATTAATTCAATCGGAATTACACAAATAAATTAACCACAAGAAATTGGTCATGCTCGTCATAAGAGAACTTACAGAGCAACAACTAAACTGACCACAAGAGAATGATCAATTCAATTGGTCATGCTCAAACATAAGAAAACTTATGGAGCAACACAGTATATGCATAAAAATGTGGATCGGAGATTGACCAATATTGTGGAACAGACAAGGATTCATTCTATTTTTCATCACTATTTGCACAATGACATGTAATAGACTTAATCCTTGTAAACAAAAATTTTATCCTTTCTTCCATCAAAATAATGACATAAAAGGCTTTAACTTTTGTAATGTCAAAAGTTCATTCTATCTTCTATCAATACTTTCATACTGACATAATAGAGATAACTTTTGAACAAATATGGGACAGTCACGGGTTCACAAACGTAAACAACATATCCCATA
The DNA here is from genome assembly GCF_003573695.1 of Papaver somniferum. NCBI lineage: Eukaryota > Viridiplantae > Streptophyta > Magnoliopsida > Ranunculales > Papaveraceae > Papaver > Papaver somniferum. Next base: position 65,261,269 of record NC_039358.1, read on the forward strand.
ACAATTTGCAATATATAAAATCATAAATATTAAAATTTCAAAAATCATCTTCCAAAAAACTTAGAATTTAAATAAACAAATCTAAAAACATTGAAGATGAAAATCGTTGGACATAGCTATGTGTACTCACAATAATGGCTATTCCAAACCCTAGTTATTTTTCTAAACAAAACAAGAATAAAATTCTTATAAGAAGATTCATTAGACATAATAACCCAAAATAAACTCAGAAACAAAGAGTAATCACAAGCCATAATCAGAGTTCTGGTACGGAAGCTTCACTGGTACCAAGACCTTCAAGCTTGTGACCAACTGTTTCAACTGCATCTTCGGAGAAGATATCCTCATTGAGAACATCCTTAACTTGTGACTTCATGAGAACAAGGTCAGAATCAACCTTTTTCAACTCGGTTCGTAGCAGGTTAAGATCCTTTACAGAGTTCTCGAGCTTCAGTTCCCAAGATCAGTGAGAAAACCATGAACTACTTCAGCAGAGACCATCTCAGCATTTTCTCGATCTTGATAAGAAAACGCATAATAGCATGAGGCACAGGATTCGAGTTCGTCGGACTTAACAAGGGTTATTTTCTTCTTCAAAACAAACTCCAAATAAACCGAATCATCAATTGAATCGGATGGTAAATCCCAAGAACTTGGAGTAGATCCCATCCTTAAAAGAGCACAAAAAAAGTATGTGTACTCTATAAAAGGTTTGGTATTTATAGGTTACACAAGAACCAAAGATTAGGGTTTCCAAGTTTGGTACGTGCCTGTGTGAAAAGAGATACACGCACGTACATAGACTTACTCTTATACCAAACGGTTGCGAAGAAGATATAGCACATATTTGCTTAATGAGTAAAAAACTCATCTCTAAAATAAATTTGTTCTCACAAGAGAAAGATTTAGAGCATAACAATTTGATACCCCTTTTTGGAAGAAGTAAAACCAAAAAAAAAATAAAAATCATGCAACAAAAAGTGTTTGTAATTGATAAACCAGCTAAGAACGATAAGAAGATAGCTGGAGATTCAGAAACACATTTTTCCATCAAGTAAACCTGAAAAATATCTCACTCTGTTAGGATTTTTATTGAGAGTGAGAATTCAACCTTGTGATTAATTAGCACAAGTATGAGCCTTGAGCTCATCAAATGAATGTTGTTTCTGGTTAAACCTCTTTTTGCCTAATCTTTGGAGGAAAACCATTATGATGTGAAAAGTTATCATAAAATTTACTATCATCAAAATATGACGCATAGTGTTGATTCTTACCTGAAGAATTTTGCTCAAAGGAAATTGACAGCCTGTTGATAATTTTTTTATATCCTTCAATTATTATTTTTAGGTTGTCTTCAGGATTCCCTTGTTACTTTCTTCTGATATCTTCTTCACATCATCAACAACGTAATCTCCCTTCTTAATTGTAGAATATCTGTGAGTTCTTCTTCGTCGAAAAGGTTTAGGGAGAGTGTTATGTGTATGAACATTTGAGGAATACTTTAAACTGACCTTCCTAGTGGGATACACAGGGTGAGTACTAAAACCAATTGTTTTAGACATACGAATGTCGGTTACACCTCTGAGAATTAAATCTAAGGTGTGTTGAATACGGATAATAGAATTGTCATTCAACCTAGAATTCCTCTTTTATTCACCAATCCCTTTCGAATCACAAAAGAGACACACTTTCTGATCACCTGAGTGATTAAACAGAACAGTCTTAACACCTTCGTTGGGAGAATTCTTCCTTCCGTCTGTTGTGGACATTCCTTGATTAGAGGAAGGCACAGGCACATTTTTTTCAGCAGGAAGGGATTTCAGTTTAGCTTCTGGAACTGATTCTCTTACAGTTAAATCCAAAGCAATTGGTATGGTGGACTATTTTGAATATTCTTGAAAGGAGAGTTTACTTAAGAGATGTTCAACTTTCAAAGCATCCTTTTTGAGAATTTCCTCTTGAAGGATCTTCAAACGAGAGTCACGCTCACTTACCATACCAACCAGGAAATTGACTTTGTGTTTCAACCGGTTGGATTCTAACAAGTTTTAGAATCACTGCACTCTCTTTGGCTGCATTTCTTTCAACTTCAGAGTCAGACTCGTCGGTAAGGTAGTCAGGAAAACACTTGTCAATGTACGTTTTTTTCCTTTGAACACAAGGTTCTTCTATATTTGAGATTGACAAATCTTTCTCTTTGATAGACTTTAAGGAAACAGAACTTTTATTTCTGGTGATGTGTTTATCAGAGACAACATCGTTCATCCTCAGATCGCTACAAACACAAACTTGTAAGGTCTTTAACGTGTTTGCCTACTCTGATACCAAATGAAAATGCGGGGGTCTAATAACCACACCCAATAATTCGTTTGGAAATTTGAGAGGACTTACTCCAATACACTTTCTAGAGAATCAACTAGACAGTCAGACTCAATCTAGAATAAAGTATATTAAAGAGTTTAATGTCTTTAACTCTTAGTTTAATCCGCAATCAGCAAATAGAAATCTGCGAGCCCGATTGAATATAAGAGGAATTACTTGAACGGTACCAAAGACCAATATTCAAGTGTCAATCAATGTAAATCAACAACCAAAGGTTGGATATTCTAATTGATTGGTCTTAACACACAACCTATGATATTTCAATTATATAACAAAATATAATGCGGAAAAGAAATAACAAAGACACCAAAATTTTGTTAACGAGGAAACCGCAAATGCAGAAAAACCCCGGGACCTAGTCCAGTTTGAACACCACACTGTATTAAGCCGCTACAGACACTAGCATACTACCAATTAACTTCGGAATGGACTGTAGTTGAACCCTAATCAATCTCACACTGATTCAAGGTACAGTTGCGCTCCTTACGTCTCTGATCCAAGTAGGATACTACACACTTGATTCTCTTAGCTGATCTCACCCACAACTAAGAGTTGCTACGACCCAAAGTCGAAGACTTGATAAACAAATCTGTCTCACACAGAAAAGTCTATAGGATTGAATAACTCTTCCTCCCACAGAAATACCAAGAGTTTGTGTTTCGTCTTTTGATAAATCAAGGTGAACATGAACCAATTGATAAACCGGACTTATATTCCCGAAGAACAGCCTAGTATTATCAATCACCTTACAATAAACTCAATCGATTATCGAAACAAGTTATTGTGGAATCACAAACGATGAGACGAAGGTGTTTGTGACTACTTTTCTATCTTGCCTATCGGAGATATAAATCTCAAGACAATTTTACAATTTCATTCAATCACGATAGAAACAACAAGATCAGATCACGCAACTACAAAGAGAATAGTTGGGTCTGGCTTCACAATCCCAATGAAGTCTTCAAGTCGTTAACCTACAGAGTCTCGAGAAGAAACCTAAAGTTAAAGGATAATCGACTCTAGTTATGCAACTAGTAACACACAGGAGGTGTGAGGATTAGGTTTCCCAGTTGCTAGAGTTCTCCTTTATATAGTTTTCAAATCAAGGTTTGCAATCCAAGTTACCTTAGTAACAAAGCATTCAATATTCACCGTTAGATGAAAAACCTGATCCAACCAAGCTAATATCTTTCAACTGTTAGATCGAACTTAGATTGTTATACACAAATGAAATGTACCCTCATTTAGGTTTATGTAACCGTACCCAAACGTGTACACCATGTTGGTTCACAAATATTTAACCGAGGTTAGCCATATGATTACTCTCATATCAAACTTATTCATCTTAACCATAACTAGTTCAAATGACTCAAATGAAACTAGTTAAAGAGTTGTTCAATTGCTATATTCTCATAGATTTATACAAGAACACAATTGAAGCAAAATCGGTTTGTTTCACTCGAATGAATACATGGACATTATAGTCACTGTCTGCAAAGATTGCATTCATTATTCATAAATGTTTAAGTTCATGTACACTACCGATTTTAGAAAGTAACCGGTTTTTTGAGTTTGGTTTTTCAAAACTCAGCAGAAATTCACGGACGTGAACTTTCCGCCAGTACGCGTACGGGTACGCGTACTTAGGTAACTGAATGAGTTGGTTTTGAAATTCCAATATCAGCAGAAATTCACGGACGTGAACTTCCGCCAGTATGCGTAAGGGTACACATACTGAAAAAGTGGGGGTACAACAACCACACCCAATATTTCGCTTAGCAATCTGTATGGAAAAACTCCAATATACTTTCTAGAGAATCAACTAGACAGTCAGACTCAATCTAGATAAAATGTATATCAAAGAGTTTATATCTCAATCTCTCGATTTGATATATACTCAAGCAAATAGAAATCTGCGAGTCTTTATCAAATACTAGAGAGATAACTTGGATGGTACCAAAGACCAATATCCAAGTGTCAATCAATTTAAATCAACAACCAAAAGGTCGGATATTCTAATTGATTGAACAACGCACAACCTGTGATATCAATTATATAACAAAATATAATGCGGAAAAGAAATAACACAGACACCGGAATTTTGTTAACGAGGAAACCACAAATACAGAAAAACCCCGGGACCTAGTCCAGATTGAACACACACTGTATTAAGCCGCTACAGACACTAGCCTACTCCAAATTAACTTCGGTCTGGACTGTAGTTGAACCCCAATCAATCTCACACTGATCCAAGGTACAATTATGCTCCTACATCTCTGATCCCAGCAGGATGCTATGTACTTGATTCCTTTAGATGATCTCACCCACAACTAAGAGTTGCTACGACCCAAAGTCGAAGACTTTAATAAACAAATATGTACCACACTAAAAAGTCTACGGTAATAGATAAATTCGTCTCCCACGAATATACCTACAAGTTTTGTTCCGTCTTTTGATAAATCAAGGTGAACAGGAACCAATTGATAAACCAGACTTATATTCCCGAAGAACAACCTAGTTTTATCAATCACCTCACAATAATCTTAATCGACGCAGCGAAAAAATATATTGCGCAATCACAAATGATGAGACGATGTGTTTGTGATTTCTTTTATATCTTGTCTATCAGAGATATCAATCTCAAGCCAATTATTACAATTGTACTCGTACGATAGAAAGAGCAAGATCAAATCACACAACTACAAGAAAGTAGTATCGGCTTGGCTTCACAATCCCAATGAAGTCTTTAAGTCGTTAACCTGGTTTATAAGAAGAAACCAAAGGTTAAAGGAGAATCGACTCTAGCTTAGCACAAATAGTATCACACAGAAGGTGTGGGGATTAGGTTTCCCAGTTGCTAGAGTTCTCCCTTATATAGTCTTTCAATTCAGGGTTTTCAATCAATGTTAGCTTGGTAACAAAGCATTCAATATTCACCGTTAGATGAAAACCTGATTAGATTCAAGCTAATATCTTTCAACCGTTATATCGAAAATTATCTTGTTACACACAACTGAAATGCACGTTTCTAGGCTTGTGTAACCGTACCCAAACTTGTACATTTGTTGGTTCAACAATAGTCAACCAAATGGTTTGCCATATGATCACTTTCATATCAACCATATTGTTCTTCACCTTAACTAGTTCAAGTGACTCAAATGAACTAGTTAGAGAGTTGTTAAATTGCAAGGAAATCTTATGTAACTACACAAGACACAATCGAAGCAAAAACGATTTGATTCAGTAGAATCGGTTCATGAACTATATAGCCACGGTTTGCAATTTGCATTCCTTAGTTTATATAATAATAAGTTCACAAACATAGTCTTTAGATATAACCTACTCAAGTTCGCGGACTGGGTTCGCGGACTTAAGTTCCCGGACGGAGTTCACAAACTCCAGCAGAATTTCTCGGGACGAGAACTTCCGCCAGTTCGCGGACATGGCTCACGCCACCATTCCGGTTCTCTTGATCAATAAAGTTCTCAAACTTCGGTTCAAGGAATAAGGACTTATACATATATGTGTTTCCAAAACAATGCTAATATCCTGCAATGGTTATATAATCTAAACTCTCATTTGAATCATTGAAACATTCTTAGAGGACGTTGATATTCTATAGTTGTTATTCACAAACTATTTTTCGTCAAAGTAAGCAATTTTCAAAGTGATTGAAACTTGTCATGACTTTCGTCACCAGGTAAAGATGAACTCGGTTAAAGCGAAAGCTTACCAGCACATATTTTGAGAAATAGATAGACGAGATAAACTCGGCTCGAAATAGCAAATGTTTATAATCTAAGTCTATATAGCAAAACGACTTTTGTCTCAAGATAGGAGATAAATAGACTTTTTAGTGATAGATAAGTTCAAGTCTCCACATAACTTTTAGTCGACGAAGTACCACCGGTTCCTTGAGTAGTCCTTCGTCTTGTATGATGATTGCCATGGAGTTCTTGAGCTCAACTACACTTTCTATCCTAGTACGAGACCTTAGTTATAGTAGACTAGAAATCAAGACTTATAGTTTTGATCACTAACATTGACAAACATGCTTGAGATAGCAACGCATTCGAGTTCGACCGAGCAATTCTCTAACAATCTCCCCCTTTGTCAAATTTACTGACAAAACTATCAATACATATGGAATACAAAAAATAAATAAATTAACTTTTGTAGCTCCTACTCCACATGTCTAACCTTCAACATTACTCGAAATCTTCGTCACTTCCAAGTACTCCAATGATCCCAAAGGTTGTAAGTTCAACATCATCGTTGTTGAAAATCCGTAGCTATAACAACGAGAAAACAAGAGTTCTCAATCATTGTTATACAGTGTGATAGTATCATTACACAACGTCAAAGTTCAATTGTATCACAACTTCAACAATAATACTATGGTGATATGTATCACTCCCCCTTAGTCAATACTCCATCTCACATGGAAACCACTCCCCCTTACATAATGATCCGAAAACCATATGTATATGTAGTGTGAACTACATATTAATTCCCCCCCTTTTTGTCAATAAAATTGGCAAAGGTACAAGAACGGGATCCTAATGAAATTTCCGAAAGAGACATTTCATGACCAAAAGAAAGAAACACATATCATCTTATTTAGATGCAATCATAAAGCCGAAGCTAAATGCATTCATCAAGGAGTTTATAAAGATACAAGATAACCCTTATAATATTCCACAGCTGCACTCCCCATAAAGATTTGGCAGTTAAGCACAAGTTCAATTAAGAACTCTCCCCCATTAAATGTCATTCCCGAAAGAACAACAAGAGCGACCTTAATTTCGAAAGAAAAGAAGGATTTCTTTGGACATAACAAATCACATACAAGTATGAATTTGAATCCAAAAAACTCAATTAAATTAACCATAAGAGAACCCATGATTAATTCAATTGAAAAATGCTCAACATAAGTGAACTTATGGAGACTCAAAAAAATATACAATTAGATTAATCACAAGAGAACCCATAATTAATATAATCTAAATACACAACCAAACTAATTACAAAAGTAATCAATTTAATTGGTCATGTTCATCATAAGAAAACTTACGGAGCAACAACTAAATTATCAAACAAGATGATTAATTTAGTTGAATATGCTCGACATAAAGTATCTCGCGGAACAACAATTAAGCTAATCATAAAAATAATCAACTTGGCCATTTTAGTGCTCAACATAAGACACTTTACGGAGCCTCACAGTAATACATAAAATATGGATCAGGGAAGATCAATATTGCGGAATACACAAGGATTCATTTTATTTTCCATCACTATTCGCATAACGACATTCAATAGACATAATCCTTGCAAACAAAAGATTTTAACCTATCTTCCATAAATAATTGACATAATAGGCTTAACTTTTGTATTTGTCAAAAGTCTATTCATTCTTTTATCAATACATGCATATCGACATACGAAAGACTTTACTTTTGACAAGGTATGGGACAATCATAGTTCACGGACGTAAACACACATATCCCATAACAATATTGCAATATATAAAATCATAAAGATTAATACTGCAAAAATCATCTTCCAAACAAATTTAGAATTTAAACCAATAAATCTATAAACATGAAGATGAAAATGTTGGACATAGCTATGTGTAATCACAATAATGGTTATTCCAAACTCTAGTTATTCTTCTAACAAAAACAAAAAAATAGAAGATTTACTAGGCAATAAGATCATCTTTTACTCATTGTCTTCCTCATCGGATGTACGATCAGAATCTCGCAACAATTATGTCTCAGCGAAATTATCAATGGTACAGCACAATAGCGTCGCAGAACAGTTTTAGAAATGATAGAATAAATGACGTCATTTAAAGTCATGAGAAAGATGTGACAGTCTTGCGAAAATTAGAGAGCTTTCGAAATTAACATTTGTAAGGTTGCGAGAATATCGCAAACTATATCCGAAAATAAAGGACAGATTAGCTGTCATCCACTATGTATTTCCCTATAAATAGTCATTCGAGTTGTAAAGAGAGAGAGATATCTTTTTTGAGTAAGAAACAAGTAAATAGGAGAGAGAAAGTTCAGAGTAGAGATTATTCTTGACTTCTTTATCTTTCTTGTAAGAACATTCAAAAATTAATCAATAAAATTAAGAGTGAAAACCTAAAAATGAGCTGGCCATCCATGAAATCATATGAGTGGTGTGGTGTAGGATTTCCTGCTCGCAACAATTATGTCTCAGCGAAATTATCAATGGTACAGCACAATAGCGTCGCAGAACAGTTTTAGAAATGATAGAATAAATGACGTCATTTAAAGTCATGAGAAAGATGTGACAGTCTTGCGAAAATTAGAGAGCTTGCGAAATTAACATTTGTAAGGTTGCGAGAATATCGCAAACTATATCCGAAAATAAAGGACAGATTAGCTGTCATCCACTATGTATTTCCCTATAAATAGTCATTCGAGTTGTAAAGAGAGAGAGAGAGAGAGATCTTTTTTGAGTAAGAAACAAGTAACTAGGAGAGAGAAAGTTCATAGTAGAGATTATTCTTGACTTCTTTATCTTTCTTGTAAGAACATTCAAAAATTAATCAATAAAATTAAGAGTGAAAACCTAAAAATGAGCTGATCATCCATGAAATCATATGAGTGGTGTGGTGTAGGATTTCCTGCTCGCAACAATTATGTCTCAGCGAAATTATCAATGGTACAGCACAATAGCGTCGCAGAACAGTTTTAGAAATGATAGAATAAATGACGTCATTTAAAGTCATGAGAAAGATGTGACAGTCTTGCGAAAATTAGATATCTTGCGAAATTAACATTTGTAAGGTTGCGAGAATATCGCAAACTATATCCGAAAATAAAGGACAGATTAGCTGTCATCCACTATGTATTTCCCTATAAATAGTCATTCGAGTTGTAAAGAGAGAGAGAGAGAGATCTTTTTTGAGTAAGAAACAAGTAACTAGGAGAGAGAAAGTTCATAGTAGAGATTATTCTTGACTTCTTTATCTTTCTTGTAAGAACATTCAAAAATTAATCAATAAAATTAAGAGTGAAAACCTAAAAATGAGCTGATCATCCATGAAATCATATGAGTGGTGTACTGTAGGATTTCCTGCAACTACATAATGGCGCTAGAAACAGGGATTGAGTTGAAGATTATTCTAGAAAAAGCTAAATATTGATATTGAGATTCGTGAAAATTTAAATAAATGGCTAGAAGAAGAAATATATCCGAACAACCGACTACTATTAGAAGAAGCAAAAAAATTGCTGGAAGAGAAAGAAGTGAAATGGGAGAATCTGCTAGAATGAGAAATGATGGAGATCAAAATCAACCGCCAATTCAACAAACACTAGTTCAAGAGAGGAATACAGATTATGACAGGGTGAGTATACACACTTGGCGATCAAATTCAGCAGAAGAAATAGAAGAAGAGCAACAAAACAGAAATTATAGACAGGAAGAGAGAAATCAAGAAGTAAATGAAAGAATAATTCATGGAGGTGAGGAAATTGGAGCATTAGAAGCATTGAGACGAAGAATACATGAAGAAAGAAGAGCTGAAGCAGAAGAACGTGCAAATTTAACAAGGCAAAATCACGAATTAAGGATGGAGAATATAAGACTACAAAATAGAAGATCAAGAAGTATTACAAAATCATATTCAAGATCGACTAGAAGAGAAATGAGGCGAAATTCACCCACAATCAATGCTGGAAATAATATTCAAGAAGAAATATCAAATCCTAATGAAGAAAGTCGCGAAAATAGAGAAAAAACTGATGATCGTTACGTTCCACAAAATGAAACTTTTGATGATAGGAAAATTGGAGGAAATCAAGAGAACGGACAAAATCAGGGATAAAATAACCAAGATGGCTAAGGAAATAAAGAGGAAGGAAGAAAAATTTTACATGTGAGAGAAACTCAAAGAAATAAACAGAAAATTGAAGAAGAAATTGAAAGAAATTATGCTGAACAAGCACGTTTAATCTGCGAACGTGAAAGATTGAGAGAGGAAATATAAGAATAAGAACTTCAGGAGACAATTCGCCAGAACAATCATGACAATCGAGAAAGAAGGCGTACACAAAACCGGAATAATGATAATCTCAATGAGGAGTATGATAGAGTAAAGAGAATGGCTGAAAGACAGCGAATTGAATTGATAAGAAATGAACAAAATAATGGAGGTGAAAATGAAAGGCATCATCATTTGCGAATTCAAGATAGAGATGAGGAAGAGAATCACAGAAGAAGGCGAGATGAGGATAATGAAGAAGAGATGCAAAATTTCGCAAGAGAAGATAGACGTGAACGTAGAAGAAGAGAAGCAAAATTAAAGAGACCAATGGATCAAGATTCGGGTGTAAATAAAAAAATCTTGAAAGAATTAGAAGAAATGAGAGGAATGCTAAATAACAAAGGAGAAGTGGGTAGAAGACAATTGGATGAAGCAATAGAAGAAGCTGCGAAAACTCCATTTACAAGGGAAGTACAATTAGGAGGAATACCACCAAAATGCAATTTTCCTGCATTAACCAGCATTTTCGATGGAACAACTTGTGCAATTCAACACATTAAAGCTTATGTGAGGTGCATGTTACAATGGGAAAATCATGATGCGGTATTGTGCAAATATTTCGCATCCAACTTAACAGGAGAAGCATTAAAATGGTTTGAAGGTTTACCAAAGAATACAATAACCTCTTTCAATCATTTGCAGACCACATTCTTGGGAGCATATATAAGTAATAATTCCTCACGACCTGGTATAGAAGATGTGTTTGGATTAAAACAAAGGATTGGCGAAAGTTTGAAACACTTGACTAAAAAATGGAGAACTATGTGCAGCGAAATGGATGGCCGTGTAGATGAGAGATATCTCATATTATCATTCATTAATGCTATGTTTGCGACAAACTTGTTGTATGTCCAAATTTTCAGAGTCAAGAATACGATTACAATTACTGAATTGCGAGAACTTCAAGAAGAATACATTGCTTTAGAGGAAAGACAAAATGAAATGTCATCATATCCAGTTGCGAACACCATCTCAAAAACAACGAATGCAAGCTTATTACCAAGCTAATAAACACAGTGGCGAATACTTCGCAAGTACAACAAGAAAAGGTGACATGTAACAATCAACAGAAGTTGGTAGCTATGGGACGTCGAGATCAAGAAGAGTATGAAAGAGAAAGAAATTTCTACAATCGTGGAGGAAATAACAAGATTCAAAGACTCGATCAACCATAAGAAACTTATGGAGGTCAAAGACCAAACTTTAATAGAGGACAAGGAAGTCACAAGGTAATATGGGAATAAATCAAGATGCCACCTCTAAATGCAAGTGTGGAGAAGATATGGGAAGCTATAATTTTGATGGAGAATATACCAACACCATGGAACATGGGAACAGAACCACCCCCAAACCACAGAAGTCATGAATTTTGTTTTTATCATCATTTTCATGGACATACCACAAACGATTGCAGAAATGTAAAGAGAATTATTTTGAGAATGATAGATCAAGGAAAACTAAACGACTTTCTGATAGGGCATCTGCAATCTCAACCATTACCACCACCACCAGAACATTACAAAGTGAATACGATGAAAAATAAGGAAACATTCTTCATAGAAGTTGGTGAAAAAGAAAAAAAACTATTCTGTCACTTTATCGTACATTCATATAAGACAATTGAAGATTTTCATGATAATGTTTTGAGTAGAGTGTTCGCAAGAGATAATAATGGAAGAGAAATTATGAATATTGCGAAAATCTCGCGATTAGAGGAATGGAAAAAACAGATCATTTCTTTTACCGCAGACGAAATTCCCGAAGGAGAAGAGGTGCATGACAATCCATTGGTAATAAAATTAGAAATTAATCCAAAATCGAAAGAAGATGAGGATGATGAAGCTGAAGATTCATGGGCAATCAATAGAATTCTAGTCGATACTGGATGCTCTTTGAACATCTTATTTTATCATACTTATAAAACCATGGGTGGAAGAGATGATGATCTTGTACCATCAACATATAAGATTTATGGTTTTAATGGTACTGCTAACAAGCCTAAATGGGAGGTTACTATGCAAACTCCATTGAAGGGAATATCTTCTGAAATCTCATTCTGTGTCGTTGACGTAGAATCACCCTACAATGCATTAATTGGTCGACCTTGGCTACATGGGATTCTAGGTGTAGCTTCAACTTTCCACCAATGCATCAAATTCCCTCACCCTAATGGTGTAGGAATCATAAAGGGAGATTGGGTTGAAGGAAAGATATGTTACGAAACTGAGATAGAATCTTGCGAAGGAAGAGCAAACAAGAAGGAAAACTGGCGACACAAAATCAAAGACGTACAAAGAAGTGAGAGGTTGATGGTGGATACAATCGAAAAGAATGGAGAGGAGATGTTGCGAAATTAATGCTAGTTCAGAATAAAAAGGATGAACATACCACTACCAAGGAAGCATTAGCAGAAAATAATAAAGAAGCAGAGGATGGAAAAGGTAATAAAAACAAGAAATGTATGAATGATTAAGTTGTTGCGATAATCTCGCAATAAGTAAAATTCTCAAAAAAAATATTTGATTGAGCAACAAAATTGAGATTGCGAAGTTCAGATACAATATAATGATTTGCGAGACTCTCGCAGAGATAATGAATTTTACAGAAAATAATCAAAGAAGAATGACAAAAGAGAAAGAGGCGAACCTTTATGGCGTACACCCTAGTTCGCGAATAAAATTTCGCAAGAGGAAAATGTAAGACCTAAAGTACGTCATATAAGGGGGTACCTATTGCATGATTCAGGGAAAGGCTACACCACCACCGGAACCTGAGTCATGGAGATTTGGGGTCAATAAAGCCCATCCTGGAGAGGCACCTTGGATTCTCAACTTGAGCATATGACTTGGGTTGGGCGACTAAGGTAATAAGGACTCTCCCAAGGAGCAGATCTGATCAAGGCGCCTAGGTACACGGTTGAGTCAAGAGTGTCGGGGGCGTTTGAAGCATCCTTGCCATTCTTGACAAGTCTTGACTTATACAGCACTCGGCCTGAAGAAAACCCCACTTAGGGTGCAGTCTCGTAACCATAATCCCTATAGGTAAAAGGGATAAGAGGTTGCGAAAACAACTGGTTTTTGTTAAGACTGGATAGGAGGAGCTAACCTTGTATGATAGAAGTACGCCTCCTTGAAGGGGAAACCAGGGGGACATAAGTGCGGCACCCTCCATTAGGGAGCTGATAAGTGTCTTAAGACGCAAATGTCATGAGGCTTTTTATTCGCAAGGATATTAAGGCTTGTCATATTTGTGCAACAATCCTGAAGAGGCAATAATACAAAAGAAAAGGATAAGACGATATCAATGGGTTTTCGCATGAAAGTGCGAAGACGTCCTGCGATTTCGTCGCACGACGGCAATGTCATGGGGCTTTATTTTCGCAAGAATATTTAGGCCTGTCATATTGTCGCAACATTCCTGAAGAGGCCATAATACAAAAGAAAAATTTAAGGCAAGATCAATGGGTTTTTGCATAAAAATGCAAGGACGTCCTGCGATTTTGTCGCAATGACAAGAGGTGGCATAATAAGACCTTTAATTAGGAAGGCAAAACAAGACAACACAGGAATGAGATTTTGAAAAGAAACAAAATTCACTTCACAAAAGATTGCGAAATTATACAATAATAAATTTTTTTATGAAATCTCTCATTTGGATTCAAATAACAGAGGCAAGTATGGAAATGTATGAAATTAGAAAACGTTATTTATCTCCATATGAGAGATTTACTCAAAAATTCAAGAATTAATGATTGTATTGATTAACTGTATTGCAAAGAAGAATTGTTTTTATTTACGCAAGTTAAAATGGAAGAAACACAAATATACAGAAAGAAGGAATAAATATACAAGTATTACAAAGAGTCAAAGAAAGAAGTAAAGACTATTTCTTGGTTAATCATTCATTATCTTCATCAGACTTGTTTCCTTCTTCATCTTCGTCAGAATCTTCATCACCATCAGAACTTCCATCACTATCAGATTCTTCATCGTCAGCTTCGCTATCAGAGATAATCAAACTGGGAGTATTCTGTGGGATTTCTTCCAAAAGACAAGGATAATCAGAATGTGGGATATTATGATCATCACAAACCATCTGGATGGTTTGATTGCGAAAATGCATAGCGTCATTCTTAAAATTTTCAACGGTGATTTTGATTTGATTCTTTAATCTAGAATACTTGTCGTTGCGAGAAGAAAGATTCTTTGCGAGTTCCTCCTTTTCAGCTTCAAGTTCTTCAATCTTTTCACGATATCTATTTTCAGAATCTGCGAACAAAAGACAACCAATTATTAACTTGATGAAAATTCATGATAAGCAAAAGATTAGTAAAGAAGAGCAATTAGCAACCTTCTCTGTCAGAAATCATGTCTGTAATCAAGGATGTATGTTCAACTTGGAGACTAACATTTACGCCTAAATCTTTTCTAGCATCATCTAAAATTTTCGCAGCCCATACAAATTCATCTTCACTACTTATGAGAAGACGAGAACAAATTTGATTTTCCCTTTCGCAGAGTTCAATATTCTTGCAGTTAGCTTCATCTCGCTCAAGTTGAACTTCAAGGAGAGCCTCTTGGAATTTCGCCAAGGCCTTGGCACCTTGATCAGAGATACGATCCTTATCATCTATGAGACCTCTAATCTTGGTTCTTAACTCATTGGTTTTCTCTTTAGAATCAATAGAAAGACGCTTAAATCTGTTGGCTAATCCTAAACTGGATCTATGATCAATTTCTAAGAGGCGAAATTTTGATCTAAGTTCATTTATAGAAAGAGATGAAATTCTATCATTTGAGAATCTATTTAAAGAATTGTTAAGACGTTCAATAAGGGTATCATTATCCAAGGCATTAGGAAATGAGCGAATAAGGGTAGCTTCATCAGAAAGACCATAAATGTCTGCAAAAAGGATCATGTAAATAAGATAAAACAACAGGATGAATGAATAAAGAGAAAAGAGAAAAGTAGCATACCGTAAAGTTGATTATTAGATTGTTGAAGACTAGAAATTTTGTTCTTGTACGAGGAAGAATCAATTTCTAATTGTCTATTTTTCTCGCGAATACCTTTAACTTCATCTTCCAATTCTTCATTCTTCTTGCGAAATTGAAGATTCTTCTTTTCAAGATTTTCGCATCTTCTCTCTAGATCTGAGGCAATCGCAAAAGAAGCTTTTCCAGCCTGCGAAAAGAAATAAAAAATATTAATATAGAAAGAGATTTTGAGTTATAACAATGAAGAAGTAAAATAAATAAAAGTATATCATACTATTAAGAGAATGCAAGAAGTCGGGAGTCACTGATCTAGAAACTCCACGAAGAGAGCTATCACCATCTAGTAAAGGGACGTCACAAAGGGTAGCGAGAGCTTTACAGGTATTTGCGAATTGGATATCTCCCATTCCTTGTAGAGAATCAGAAAAGAGTCCAGAAAGCTTATCCATAGAAGATTCAGGTGGAGAATCTTCAGTTGCAGCAAGATCATCGTTATCCTCATCACCCTTGTCACTTTCGAAATTTTCGTTAGAAGGAACATTTGAAGGAGAAGGAGAACGAACTTTTCTTTTCTTTGGAGGAGGACCAGTTGATTTTTCCCTGCGAAGAGCACCTTTACCTTTATCACCAATCTTCGCAGCATCAACAGATTCTTCTACTTCAGCAATAATCTTCACACACAGATAGAAATAAGAAATGGAATCATGAAAGTAACAGTACTATTTAAAGTCATAAGAGAAAATTTCTTACTTCATCTGTGTATGAGCGAAGAGCTAACAGAGTACTAGATTTCCCAGTCCTATTATAACTATCCTTCAATTTTTGGATCTGCGGAATATCGCAAGATTTAGCGAACAGAATAGTAAAAATAAATAAAGAAATATAAGATGAGTTAAAGGGGAGAAACATACCTCTTTCTCCTTCTCGGGCCAAGAGAAAACCCAAGGTTGATATGCAGCGAGATTCGCAGGAAGAACGTTTGATCCAGCAATGTAGGGTCCCTTTAACATTAAAGGAAAAACACACCATTTATCATCTTTGGATTGGAGAGGAGTTGTGTTTTTACCAGAATGCCAGTCAATATCTTGCATAAGAATTTTGGCTTCATCAATGTTATCTTTCCTTCTTAATCGAATACCCCAGCGAGTATTCTCTTTCTTCATGGAGATAAGTTCGTAGTTTTCAAAGAAATTCGCCACTGTATACTTCTCAGCAACTATTTCTAGGTTTGCGAATTTTGGATCCCTAAGTTCTTTGGAGTAAAAAGATCCTCTACCAGCACCACGATTAGCGAACTCTAGCATCAGACGGATGCAGTCCCCACTTAGTTGGAAGATGGCTCGCGAAAATCCCGGATGGGCGAGAATTTCATAAAATAAAGGAAGATATGGGTTATAAAGAGGAATAGGGAGACCTGCGAGAATCTGACCTAGAGAAATTATGATTGATTGATCATCACAATTTTGATCAGAGAAAAGCTTGACAGAAAGAATTGATTTGGCATTCTCACTAGGAATGGTGGAGAGTGTAAAACCTTTATCAGCAAGATCTTTTTGGAAATCTTGTAAATTCTTCTCATATCTATGACCACTTGGAGACATGTTTGCATATAGAGTATGGGAATGTATGGAAAGTAAAATGATTGAAGGAAGAAAAAATTACAGCAGCAGAATTTGCAGAAGAATAGTAGAGTTGCATAGATGAGAGAATAAAAATAGAAGAGAAAGTAAAAAGAAAAGTGGAAAAATGGGGGGAGAAGAGTATATAAAGAAAAAATTTTACTCGAAGAAATAAACACCATTAAGACTAAGAGATGTGAGCGGTTGAAAAGTAGCGGTTACAGAAGACGTGTCAAGAAATAAATGGAAGAGAGAGTACGTGTGATAAATGTGGAATATGAAAAGATAAGCAGCTGCGGAATTTCTCACATCATTCTCTACTTTGCAGAGAAGATATAAGAAGAGTCAAGATATAGGATCAGAATCTCGCAATAATTATGCCTCAGCGAAATTATCAATGGTACAACACAATAGCGTCGCAGAACAGTTTTAGAAATGATAGAATAAATGACGTCATTTAAAGTCATGAGAAAGATGTGACAGTCTTGCGAAATTAACATTTGTAAGGTTGCTAGAATATCACAAACTATATCCGAAAATAAAGGACAGATTAGCTGTCATCCACTATGTATTTCCCTATAAATAGTCATTCGAGTTGTAAAGAGAGAGAGAGAGAGATCTTTTTTAGTAAGAAACAAGTAAATAGGAGAGAAAAAGTTCAGAGTAGAAATTATTCTTGACTTCTTTATCTTTCTTGTAAGAACATTCAAAAATTAATCAATAAATTAAGAGTGAAAACCTAAAAATGAGCTGATCATCCATGAAATCATATGAGTGGTGTAGTGTAGGATTTCCTGCAAATACATCGGAAATACTCCAAGATGCTTGAATTGTTTTCAACTCTTCCTTGAGCTCTGGAAACTTAGTTGCAACCAATAACAATTGTTCCTGTACGCACTTCACCCTTGAATCGACCTTACACACGCCCTTGTGAATTTTTTGAAGAAGGCTCAAGATGGTAGGGTCACAATCTTTAAGTGAAGCAACTCTTTGTATTTTTGCACACATTATCCCTTATGCGTCTGAAGGTACAGGGACGAACTGGTTTGGGAACCCCGAGAGAGTTGCCAATTGGATCAAAACCACGATCACAGAAAAATTGACCAATCAAGCAAGGGTAACCTAACATCTTGATTGGTGAAGTCATCGAAGTCATTTGAAAGATGATAAAACCACAAATATCGAGACTTTGAACACCCGATTCAAGGAAATAGACCAATTCCGCAAACTCATGACTCCACCAAGAATTCTCAATTGCGGAGGGACAAAGATTCGATATACCAAATTCTTCAAATGCCATCAACGCAATACTAAGATCATTAGTAGGAAACTTTCCTTGATTCCAAGCTACCTTCTTGCCACAAAGCCCAAAAGAGATTTCATCACATGATGGACGTTCATCACTTGGTCTAGGAAGACGCACGTTTCCCAACGGTATGT
Source organism: Papaver somniferum (assembly GCF_003573695.1). NCBI lineage: Eukaryota > Viridiplantae > Streptophyta > Magnoliopsida > Ranunculales > Papaveraceae > Papaver > Papaver somniferum. Next base: position 65,279,793 of record NC_039358.1, read on the forward strand.
TGGTAATCTTTGAAACTAATTCTCTATCAACAAGAAATCTTTTTCTATTTATCATGGATTTGAATTCCATATTATCAAGATCAACATCATGAATGTTGGCATAGAAAACTCTTGTGAGAGAATCAAATCCTTGACCATGACCATCAAAGATATTTCCAAGCTTGAATTTTTTTGAAGCAAGCTAAATCCTCTTCATTCCCACTAAAGAGATCCAATTTCTTTTCTAGGATAAAACCTTTAGATGAAATCTTTTCAAAATTTCTAACACAAGAATCATCCACAAACCTAATCCTAAGAGAATTTTGGTCACAAGGAGAATCCATGCTAGAGGTATTTGAGCTTTTGTAGCTTCTTTTTGAGCCCTTGGAATTCATCATGAGATCTAAGAAATTAAAAGGAACAAGAGGAATTTACTTACTTGGAGTGAATATTGAACACCCTTTCTTTCAATTTCTCCAAGAAGGCTTCAATGGAGGAAACACATAAAACCCTAGAGGTTTATGTACGCAGACGGGTGATGAAGAAGAGGGTGCGCGAACTTCTTCTTTATAAGACCAAAAATGGGCTTGGACCCGTTTGTGAACCGCGACCCACATAAGGAAAGTGGGATTTTCTTATCCGTTTGCACATCAAAGGTTATGCATCCCGCGACAACACACTTTTGTGAGAGACGATGGATGTAGTAGAAATCTTTATTTGGTATCTATAAGAGAATAATAAAACTGTACACACCTGGAATATTTATTGCCCCATTCCAAGATATATACAAATGGGGTAGTTCCAGGCTTGTTACCAAGAGGCATAATGTGCAGAGGAATTCTCATGCAACATTTCTGGTTGATATGTGTGAACAGTCCCCGTGATATAATCAACGTAATGATGATAATCAGGGCAGTCAGAGCTTTCTATCCTTCATTTGATCTGTCTAGAAGGAAAATTCTTCTGAATCTTATGTTGTACAATATTATTCGATGGTTTAACATGTACATAACCTTTTTCGGAAGGATTCTTAGACTTAACATAATTAAGTTTTTTCTAAGAGTTTAAAAATGCCTTCGAATGCTCTAAATAGATCTTTATCAATTGATCCATTACGATAGTATTCCTCAAAGAGATCAAGAGTTAATATAGTGAGGGTTAATATCCTTGAGCGTGACGAGTGTTTCCTCAATCTTTCCTTCTTTTTATTTTTTCCTTTAGATTGGTTCTCATCATCTAAATTTTCCTTTTTAAATGAATGAGATTATCATGTGAATCCGGAGGTTTTAACCATAATAATCCTTGAGCAATCTTTAAGGAATTCTGGCGTGTTGTTTACAGATGCCAAGAGCAAGTTTTCCAAAGAAATTTCCCATGGGACAATTTTTAAGGAACGAACAAACACAAACTTATCAGGTTCAGAGTGTTTGTCTGCTCTGATACCAATTGAAAAAGTGGGGGTACAACAACCACACCCAATATTTCGCTTAGCAATATGTATGGACAAACTCCAATATACTTTCTAGAGAATCAACTAGACAGTCAGACTCAATCTAGATAAAAAGTATATCAAAGAGTTTATATCTCAATCTCTCGATTTGATATATACTCAAGCAAATAGAAATCTGCGAGTCTTTATCAAATACTAGAGAGATAACTTGGATGGTAGCAAAGACCAATATCCAAGTGTCAATCAATTTAAATCAACAACCAAAAGGTCGGATATTCTAATTGATTTAACAACACATAACCTGTGATATTTCAATTATATAACAAAATATAATGCGGAAAAGAAATAACACAGACACCAGAATTTTGTTAACGAGGAAACCGCAAATGCAGAAAAACCCCGGGACCTAGTCCAGATTGAACACACACTGTATTAAGCCGCTACGGACACTAGACTACTCCAAATTAACTTTGGTCTGGACTGTAGTTGAACCCCAATAAATCTCACACTGATCCAAGGTACAGTTATGCTCCTACGTCTCTGATCCCAGCAGGATGCTACGTACTTGATTCCCTTAGCTGATCTCACAACCAAAAAAAAGAGTTTCTACGACCCAAAGTCGAAGACTTTAATAGACAAATATGTATCACACAGGAAAGTCTACGGTAATAGATAAATCCGTCTCCCACGAATATACCTACGAGTTTTGTTCCGTCTTTTGATAAATCAAGGTGAACAGGAACCAATTGATAAACCGGACTTATATTCCCGAAGAACAACCTAGTTTTATCAATCACCTCACAATAATCTTAATCGACGCAGCGAAAAAAGATATTGCGGAATCACAAACGATGAGACGAAGTGTTTGTGATTTCTTTTATATCTTGCCTATCGGAGATATCAATCTCAAGCCAATTATTACAATTGTACTCGTACAATAGAAACATCAAGATCAAATCATACAACTACAAGAAAGTAGTATCGGCCTGGCTTCACAGTCCCAATGAAGTCTTTAAGTCATTAACCTGGTTTAGAAGAAGAAACCAAAGGTTAAAGGAGAATCAACTCTAGCTTAGCACAACTAGTATCACATAGAAGGTGTGGGGATTAGGTTTCCCAGTTTCTAGAGTTCTCCCTTATATAGTCTTTCAAATCAGGGTTTGCAATCTGATAAGAACGAAAATGCTACATTTTATATCCATATTTATATTAGTTAGGACTCAATATTTTGACTAATGACACTATTTTAGTGCTTTTGCAGAAAGTACAAGTGAATTCGATCATCCAGCGAATAAACATCAAAATGTGAGACTTAATGGTGAAGCGAGTCGATGTCAGCACACTAATGCCACCTAAGATTGGTCAAGACTGACTTTATTATTGTTAGCATAAGAATGAAATAATATCACCTCCATGACCACGTGCAAATGAAGAAAGGGGAAAGATTAATATATCTTGTCCTCACATAAGTTCTCTTGCTATATTTATATAAAGAATCTGAAGGAATATTTGAAGCCAACTGACGTCATTTTGCAAATACAGTTAAGGTGGGACCCAACACATGCAAGAAAATATCATGCTTTCTAAATGAAATTCATATACTATGGAAAGTGGAGATTCGGTGATACTTTACAATGTCTCATCATATTATGTCACGCGACACAACATCATTGGGTGAATTTATATTTTCACGACATGTGGCATACTTCTATTGGGAGGTGATGTGGCGATGAAGAAGAAAAACATGAATTCATTTGTGAGCTATATTTATGTGTTGTTATAAAATATACTAGGGGGCGCCCGGCCACAGAGTGGGAAGAGAAACAAGAGAGGGATTTTGGAGTTTTGTTTTCGATTCTTCGTTTATCTTTAGCTAAAGTTTGATTTTAATATGTTTATGGTTTTTGAGAAAGCCATGGCTAGCTAGAGTTATGTTAGGGTTTGGGTAGAAACCAATTTAATTGTGTAAACTCTACATTTATATGGTCAATAATGATTTAAATGACTAGTAGTTTTTCTTCATATAGCTTGGTATTTTATTGTTCATGTGATTTTCTTTATTATTTATGCTTTTGCATTGATATTTCGTGCTTCGGTTAAATCCCTAGACGTGGTATGCAAGGATAGATAGGTAATGCTTTAGAATCACTACTCATGAAGCGAAGAAAACTAGAGCGGAGAAACAATATTTGAAAATAAAAGCATGGAATATATTTTTAAAGATTAGTAGAGTTTGCATGATTAATTGGTGGAAACCGAAAACCTTAATAACCCATTTTTATATTATATCATTTTGTTACAAACTCCTGAAAAATCGTTAAAACATCATCTTGTCGATTAGTTACTTTTGATATTGGTTGGTTGAGTATTTCACAATCCTCGAGGGAACGACCTGTACTTGCCATTGTTCTACTAGTTAGACACTGTGCACTTGCAGTATTTTATTGTAGGTTTCCGAACCTACCAAGTTTTTGGCGCCGCTGCCGGGGAGTGGTAGCAAAATACTCGCTAGTTGATATCATTGTATATAGCTTATTTTTAATTTTTGTAAATAATTTATTTTTATTGTTCTTTTAGTTCTTTTTACGCAGTTTGTTTGATTTTTTTTAGGTACTTTAGTCTGAAGTGCGGGCGAAAAGAAAGTATGCACTCGCAAGATATTTGCAAGAGCCACTTGGGAGATCCATTAGAGGTTTGCTTCGCTCATTTTGGGTATGATTTTGATGACGATAGTGTTATTTGTGAAGTAAATGCCTTGTTAGACTCCACACCGCTGTTAGACACTAATAAATGGAAATCCAAACTAAAACCTCTAGTTTTGTTCGAGTCTCGACTAGTTCCATCAGTCGAGAAAGTTTCGACCATGACCTTTAAGCCATTAAGTTCATAATTTTTTTGTCTTGATGAAATTGATAATGAAACCGTTTTAGATGATAACGTGTCTATGAGTCATGATATTATTGCTCCATTTGAGCTAACATATGTTCGTGTTCCCTATTTTGCTCAACTGGAACCAATATCAGCCATAAAAGTTATTTCCGCTGATTTAGAACCTGATTTAGGGCGTGCACCTCAACTAGAAGCTATTGAAAAATTTATACCTCTTTGTGTGAATGATTTACATATCTTGACAATGCATGGATTGATTACTAAGGATTGTTATTTATGGGGAATGGATTCACATATATCTTTGGATGATTATAGTTTTTGCAGGTGCATATTTTCAGCTGACCGGATTGGTTGGGTTGATCCCCAACTTTTCAGACTCTATATATATAATTGGTAGCTTACTTTGGGGTATCAAACTCATTTTGTTTGAGATTATGTGCTATTGAAAGCAGGGAAACAATACATTTCGCTTCGTGGGAGTCAACCCATCAGATTTGTTCCCTTTTCTCTATCTTTTTTTTTTTTTTTTTTTTTTT
>NC_039358.1:65284865-65375000 GCF_003573695.1 Papaver somniferum
TTACATTGAGGACAATGTAATATTTAAGTGTGGGGGAGTAGCACTTTGGTTAGGATTTAAAAAAAAAAAATTATGACCAGCTGTGTAGCGGGTCTAAAAAAAAATGATCAGTTGTGTAGCGGGTCTTAAAAAAAATATTATTATCGTTATGGTTTTTAGGGTCATGACCAGCTGTGTAGCGGGTCTTTTGTATGGTATTTTCTATGACCAGCTGTGTAGCGGGTCTCTCTCTCTCTTTATCTTATTATTTGACCAGCTGTGTAGCGGGTCTAAAAAAAATAAGAAAAAAAATGATATGACCAGCTGTGTAGCGGGTCTCTATATTCATATGACCAGCTGTGTAGCGGGTCAATTCTTTGTTTTGCTCGAGGACTAGCAAAATATAAGTGTGGGGGTGTTGATAAGCACGAAAGTGCTACATTTTATACCCATATTTATATTAGCTAGGACTCAATATTTTGACTAATGACACTATTTTAGTGCTTTTGCAGAAAGTACAAGTGAATTCGATCATCCAGCGAATAAACATCAAAATGTGAGACTTAATGGTGAAGCGAGTCGATGTCAGCACACTAATGCCACCTAAGATTGGTCAAGAGTGACTTTATTATTGTTAGCATAAGAATGGAAGAATATCACCTCCATGACCACGTGAAAATGAAGAAAAAGGAAAGATTAATAAATCTTGTCCTTACATAAGTTCTCTTGATATATTTATATAAAGAATCTGAAGGAATATTTGAAGCCAACTGACGTCATTTTGCAAATACAGTTAAGGTGAGACCCAGCACATGCAAGAAAATATCATGCTTTCTAAATGAAATTTATATATTATGGAAAGTGGAGATTCGGTGATACTTTACAATGTCTCGTCATATTATGACACGCGGCACAACATCATTGGGTGAATTTATATTTTCATGACATGTGGCAGACTTCTATTGGGAGGTGATGTGGCGACGAAGAAGAAAAACGTGAATTCATTTGTGAGCTATATTTATGTGTTGTTTCAAAATATACTAGGGGCGCCTGGCCACAGAGCGGGAAGAGAAACATGAGAGGGATTTTGGAGTTTTGTTTTCGATTCTTCGTTTATCTTTAGCTAAAGTTTGATTTTAATATGTTTATGGTTTTTGAAAAAGCCATGGCTAGCTAGAGTTATGTTAGGGTTTGGGTAGAAACCAATTTAATTGTCTAAACTCTACATTTATATGCTCAATAATGATTTAAATGACTAGTAGTTTTTCTTCATATAGCTTGGTATTTTATTGTTCATGTGATTTTCTTGATTATTTATGTTTTTTAATTGATATTTCGTGCTTCGGTTAAATCCCTAGACGTGGTATGCAAGCATAGATAGGTAATACTTTAGAATCACTACTCATGAAGCGAAGAAAACTAGAGCGGAGAAACAATATTTGAAAATAAAAGCATGGAATATATTTTTAAAGATTAGTAGAATTTGCATAATTAATTGGTGGAAACCGAAAACCTTAATAACCCATTTTTATATTATATCATTTTGTTCCAAACTCCTGAAAAATCGTTAAAACATCATCTTGTCGATTAGTTACTTTTGATATTAGTTGGTTGAGTATTTCACACTCCTCGATGGAACGACCTGTACTTTCCATTGTTCTACTAGTTAGACACTGTGCACTTGCAGTATTATTATTGTAGGTTTTCGAGCCTACCACAATCAATGTTAGCTTGGTAACAAAGCATTCAATATTCACTGTTAGATGAAAACCTGATTAGATTCAAGCTAATATCTTTCAACCGTTAGATCGAAAACTAGCTTGTTACACACAAATGAAATGCACGTTTCTAGGCTTGTGTAACCGTACCCAAACTTGTACATTTGTTGGTTCAACAATAGTCAACCAAATGGTTATCCATATGATCACTTTCATATCAACCATATTCTTCTTCACCATAACTAGTTCAAGTGACTCAAATGAACTAGTTAGAGAGTTGTTCAATTGCAAAGATATCTTATGTAACTACACAGGACACAATCGAAGAAAAAACGATTTGATTCACTCGAATCGGTTCATGAACTATATAGCCACATTTTGCAATTTGCATTCCTTAGTTTATATAAGAATAAGTTCACAAACATCGTTTTTAGATATAATCTACTCAAGTTCGCGGACTGGGTTCGCAGACTTAAATTTCCGGACAGAGTTCACAAACTCCAGCAGAATTTCTCGGACGAGAACTTCCACTAGTTCGCGGACTGAGTTCGCGGACTTGGCTCACCCCACCATTCCGGTTCTCTTGATCAACAAAGTTCGCAAACTTCGGTTCAAGGAATAAGGACTTATACATATATGTTTTTCACAACAATGCTTATATCCTGCAATGGTTATATAATCTAAACTCTCATTTCAATCATTGAAACATTCTTGGAGGACGTTGATATTCTATAGTTGTTATTCACAAACTATTTTTCGTCAAAGTAAGCAATTTTCAAAGTGATTGAAACTTGTCATGACTTTCATCACTATGTAAAGATGAACTTGTTTAAAGAGAAAGCTTACCAACACATATTTCGAGAAATAGTTAGACGAGATAAAATCGGCTCGAAATAACAAATGTGTATAATCTAAGTCTATATAGCAAAACGACCTTTGTCTCAAGACAGGAGATAAATAGACTTTTGAGTGATAGATAAGTTCAAGTCTCCACATACCTTTTAGTCGATGAAGATCCACAGGTTCCTTGAGTAGTCCTTCGTCTTGTATGATGATTGACATGGAGTTCTTGAGCTCAACTACACTTTCTATCCTAATCCGAGACCTTAGCTATAGTAGACTAGAAATCAAGACTTATAGTTTTGATCACTAACATTGACAAACATGCTTGAGATAGCAACGCATGCGAGTTCGACCGAGCAATTCTCTAAAACATACTTATCCAGTCTCCTTCAACCATTTTGTATACACACAAGTACGCATACTTTAGGTTCCCAGTTTTGGACTTATACACAAATGTGCGAACACACTCTATGCTTATATCCAAAGAAGGTTAGACGATTCTAAACTCTTTATTTCAATCATTGAAACATTCTTCTATAATGACAATAGCCGTTTACACACTATTAGCATCAAAGCAATTTTCAAGATATTGAAATAATCATTATCGAAACATTCCAAGTCTTACACCAAATGATTGTATCACACAAACCATGTAAGATGTTACTCGGCAATTTTATCATGATATACACATATTTCGAGAAATATGTAAGCGAGATATACTCAACTCGAAATCTCAAATGTGTACATAGAAAACTATATCATAATACGAATTATGTCTCAATATAGAAGATAGAGTAGAAATAGACTTTCCAAGTGATGGATGAGTTTAAGTCTCCACATACCTTTTGTCGATGAAGTTCCACAAGATCTCCTTAGTAGTTCTTCGTCTTCAAGTGATAAACGTCGTGAAGTCTAAGCTCAACTACACAAACTATGTCCTAGTCCGAGACATCTATAAATAGGCTAGGAATCAAGACTTATAATTTTGATCACTAACATTGACAAACATGCTTGAGATAGCAACGCATGCGAGTTCGACCGAGCAGTGCTCTAACACTTTAGTTCAAGGATTTTGGACTTACAATGTTTATATCCATTCAAGGTTATATATTCTAATCTCTCAGTTCAATCATTGAAACATTCTTAGAGGATGTTAAATAGAGGTTATTCACACACTATTTTTCATCAAAACGATTTTCAAGATATTGAAATAATCAACATGACTCTCGTCACTTGTAAAGATGAACTTGGCCAAAGCGAAAGCTTACCAACACATATTTCGAGAAATAGATAAGCGAGATAAACTCGGCTCGAAATAGCAAATGTGTATAATCGAAGTCTCTATAGCAATACGACTTTTGTCTCAAGATAGGAGATAGAGTAGATAGACTTTTGAGTGATAGATAAGCTCAAGTATCCACATACCTTTTTAGTCGATGAAGATCTACTAGTTCCTTAAGTAGCTCTTCGTCTTTGTATGATGAACGTCGTGGATTCTAGAGCTCAACTACACTTTCTATCCTAGTCCGAGACTTAGATATAAGTAGACTAGAAATCAAGACTTATAGTTTTGGAAACTAAGCTTGACAAACAAGCTTGAGATAGAAACGCTTGCGAGTTCGACCGAGCAGTGCTCTAACAATCTCCCCTTTTGTCAATTTTAGTGACAAAACTATCAATACACATGGAATACAAAATAAATAAACTTTGCAACTTCTCTTCCACATGCATGATCTCCTTGGTTATTCAACATTACTTGAAATCTTCGTCACTTCCAAGTACACCAATGATTCCAAAGATATTCAATGCAACAGCATCATTGTTGAAGATCCGTAGCCATAACAATGAGAAAACAAAAGCTCCCAATTATTGTTACACAGTGTCATAGTGTTATTACACAGCATCAAAGTTCAATTGTATCACAACTTCGACAACAATACTTCATCTCACATGAAAACCACTCCCTCTTAGTCAATACTTCATCTCACATGAAAACCACTCCCCCTTACATAATGATCTGAAAACCATATGTATTTGTAGTGTGAACTACACAATAATTCTCCCCCTTTTTGCCAATAAAATTGGCAACGAAAACTAGTGGGATCCTAATGAAATTTCCATAGAGACACTTCATGACCAAAAGAAAACACATATCAACTTTTTAGATGCAATTATATAGCCGAAACTAAATGCATTCATCAAGGAGTTTATAAAGATACAAGATAACCCCTATAATATTCCACATCCGCACTCCCCACAAAGATTTTGCAATTAAGCACAAGTTCAAAAAGAACTCTCCCCCATAAAATGTCATTCCCGAAAGAACAACAAAGGTGACCTTACTTTCACAAGAAAAGAAGGATTTCTTTGGACATAACCAAATCACATGAAAACATGAATTTGAATCCAAAGTATTCAATTGAATTAACCACAAGAGAATCCATGATTAATCCAATTGAAATGCACAACTAAATTAACCACAAGAGAACCCATGATTAACTCAACCGGAATCACACAACTAAATTAACCACAAGAAAGTGATTAATTCAATTGGTCATGCTCGTCATAAGAGAACTTACGGAGCAACAACTAAACTGACCACAAGAGAATTATCAATTCAATTGGTCATGCTCAAACATAAGAAAACTTATGGAGAAACACAGTATATGCACAAAAATGTGGATCGGAGATTGACCAATACTGCGGAATAGACAAGGATTCATTCTATTTTTCATCACTATTTGGTCGAAGCGAAAGCTTACCAACACATATTTCGAGAAATATGTAAGCGAGATATACTCAGCTCGAAATCTCAAATGTGTATATAAAAAACTATATCGTAATACAACTTATGTCTCAATATAGGAGATAAAGTAGAAATAGACTTTCCAAGTGATAAATGAGTTTAAGTCTCCACATACCTTTTGTCGATGAAGTTCCACAAGCTCTCCTTAGTAGTTCTTCGTCTTCAAGTGGTAAACGTCGTGAAGTCTAAACTCAACTTCACAAACTATATCCTCGTCCGAGACATCTATAAATAGGCTAGAAATCAAGACTTATAGTTTTGATCACTAACATTGACAAACATGCTTGAGATAGCAACGCATGCAAGTTCGACCGAGTAGTGCTCTAACAATCTCCCCCTTTGTCAATTTTACTGACAAAATTATCAATACATATGGATTAAAAAATAAATAAAAATTATAGCTTCTCATCCACATGCTTGATCTCCTTGGCATCTTCAACATGACTCGAAATCTTCGTCACTTCCAAGTACTCCAATGATTCCAAAGGTTGTAAGTTTAGCACCATCATTAGTTGAAGATCCGTAGCGATAACAATGAGAAAACAAATGCTCTCAATCATTGTTAACAGTGTCATAATATTATTACACAACATCAAAGTTCAATTGTATCACAAATTTGACGATAACACTATGGTGATATGTATCACCCCCCCTTAGTCAATACTTCATCTCCACATGAAAACCACTCCCCCTTACATTATGATCCGTAAACCATATGTATTTGTAGTATCACACTACACATTAGTTCTCCCTCTTTTTGTCAATATAAATTGGCAAAGGTACGAAAATTAGTAGGATCCTCATGAAATTTTCATAGAGATACTTCATGACCAAAAGAGAATATCATATCAACTTATTTAGATGCCATCATAAAGCTGAAGCTAAATGCATTCATCAAGGAGTTTATAAAGATACAAGATAACCCCTATAATATTCCATAGACGCACGCCCCACAAAGATTTGGCAATTAAGCACAAGTTCAATTAAGAACTCTCTCCCATAAAATGTCATTCCCGAAAGAAAAACAAGAGCGGCCTTACTTTCACAAGAAAAGAAGGATTTCTTTGGACATAACAAATCACATAAGAATATGAATTTGTATCCAAAATACTCAACTAAATTAATCTCAATCGGAAATGCTCAACATAAGAAAACTTACGGAGCCACACGGTATATACATAAAAAAATATGGATCCGAGAAGATCAACACTGCGGAATAAACAAATATTCATTCTATCTTTCATCACTATTTGCACAATGACGTACAATAGATTTAATCTTTGTAAACAAAAGCTCATCCTTTCTTCCATCAATATTTGCATAATGACATAAAAGGCTTAACTTTTGTTTGTCAAAAGTTCATTCAATCTTTTATCAATACTTGCATATCGACGTACGAAAGACTTAACTTTTGACAACGCATGGGACAATCATAGTTCACGAACGCAAACACACATATGCCATAACAAATTGCAGTATATAAAACCATAAATATTAATACTGCAAAATCATCTTCCAAATAAACTTTAGTATTTAAATAAATAAATAAATAAATCTAAAAACACTGAAGATGAAAATTGTTGGACATAGCCATGTATAATCACAATAATGGCTATTCCAAACTCTAGTTATTCTTCTTAAAAACGCAAGAATAAAATTCTCATAAGAAGCTTTCCTATACATCTAGACCTCTGAAAAATTCTTTATCGTCCCTGAACTCCTTGTCGTCAACAGCCATGGGAACATATGGTTCGTGAAGAAAGGAGTCAATTCCAACAAACCTCCTAGGCTGAAAATGTTGAAACAGGGCCTTCTGAATTTCAAGAGTTCTCAAAACAAAAGCCTTTATTTGCTGAATCTCCTTTCTTGTCTCCTTCAACTTTTCAAGAAAATCAGAAAACTTCTGAGAATTTGAAGGAACAACTCTTGGCTTCCTCACATTCCTTCTTTTTCTTTTCAAAGTTGGAGGAATCAAAGATTTTTCTTTTTCCTTCATGATTGATGGATTACCAGTCGTATTAACATTTTTTTCATCAGAAGACATGATGCTTGGAGTATCCATATGCGTATGGGTTTGTGAGAGGAAGTCACAAAATAAGGTCAACAAGCAGTCTCTGGTTAAAAAAAAGTTTCAAAGAAGGAAAAATATATGTAGGGTTAAGAAACCTTTAAACATACAGGTTCGTGCACACAACTCTCAACCCTGTAAAAGGCAGAATTGTCTATTTTAACCCTCTTTTTATTGATTAACCAGGGAAGTCCTTTCCAATATCAATTAGATATGAAAAACGACATGAATTCCAGACTTTACAATTCTCTTAGAGCAAAAACAAAAAAGAAAAGAAAAACAAAACAAAATGAACTAAAGAGATTTCTTTTCTTAAAGCCCGAGGTGTGCAAAATCTTGTCTCTTTTCATCAGGCACATGAGACAAGATGCACTAACCAACACAATTTAAGTTGTGCTGGGATGGACAATAATCTGTCCACCATATCCCTTTTGATTGGAATTTATAGAACCCTGTTTCTCATAGTTTTTAGACCATAACTTTCTTTCGAATGGTCTTGTCTTATCCTTGGAAACTAAGTTCTTTGACGAAAATAAAATCTTACATACCTCCGCGGTCTTTTGAACAAGTTTGAGCTTGTTTGCTCATCGATTTTCTCTTCATTGAAGTTTGTTGACATGCTTCAATTTGTGTTTGTATTTGTAACACTTTGATATCTCATGACCCTTGAGCAAACAATATGAGCATGTAAACCTGGAATATGATTCAGGTATCCGAGATGTGCAAGACACAAAGTAGAACCTGAAAAATTAGACAAAGAGTTTCCAAAAGAAAGGTCATTTTTTTTCTTCCATATTGGTTGAGTTTTCTTCTGAAAGAATATCAAGATTGATGTATGTATTGCTACAATTATAAAAATCAATATTTTCAGAAATAAGTGCAATACTTGATTTTTCGTCTTCATTAGAATCATAGTTGTCAGACATTTCATCAAGAGTTGCAGCAAGATCTTTGTTCCCGGTGTATTTCTTTCGATTTGGACACTCATTTGCGAAATGACCAAAACCTTTACACTTAAAGCACTGAGGCATATCCTCGTCATCAGTCTCATCACTATCCCTATTTTTAGGAAGAACACGATTATGGGGTTTATCTGATGACCTGGATTTATCTCTGGAGAACCGTTTACTTCTCTTCAAAAGAAGGTCCCTAAACTGTCTTGTGATCAACTAGACTGACTTGTAAATATCTTCAGCGATTCAAACACTTTTACTTTTATCAAGTATTTTAGTGTTTTTCTATGCTTTGAAAGCAATATCCTTTACGATTTTGGATGTATGATCATGATCAAAGATCTTTAGCTTTCCAACCAACGTATTTCTGGAGAGCATCAAGGTTATTTCCCTCAACGATGGCATGCTTCTTAGAATCGTATCAAGATGGCAGCGATCTGAGAATTTTCATCACATTGTTCTTTTCAGGAATAGTCTTACCCAATGCAAAGGATTCATTAACAATTTCAGACACTTTGTGATTAAACTCATCAAATGAATCTTCATCTGCCATACGAAGGTTTTCCCAATCGAAATTTAGGTTTTGAATCCTAGCTTCCTTTTCACTGGTATTCCCTTCGAATACGGTTTCTAAGATATCCCAAGCATCTTTAGACCGAGTGCACCTAGTCACATGGTGCTGAAGATCTGGGGTAATGGCATGTATAATGGCTTTCAAACCGTCGGAGTTTTGCTTTGCAGCAAGTATCTCAACAGCGTCATATGCACCAATATCCTTAGAAACGGTCGCATTCCCTACTGCCATAAGGGGAGCATCATAGCCATCAACTACATAAACCCATGATTGAAAATCACGTGCTTGAAGAAAGGCGTGCATAACAATTTTCCACCACAAGTAATTTGACCCATCGAAGACTGGTGGTACGTTTATAGAGATAACACTTCTGTCCATATCAGATCGCCACAAACACAGACTTATAAGGTCTTTAAACGTGTTTTCCTGCTCTGATACCAATTGAAAGAGCGGGGGTCTAACAACCTCACCCAATATTTCGCATAGCAATCTGTATGGACTAACTACAATATACTTCCAAGAGAATCAACTAGACAGTCAGGCTCAATCTTAAGAAAAGTATATCAAAGAGTTATATCTCAATTTCTCGATTAAATACTTACTCAATCAAATAGCAATCTGCGAGTCTAATTGAATACAAGAGAAATTAACTTTAACGGTAGAAAAGACCAATATTCAAGGATCAAACAATTTCAATCAACAACCAAAGGTTGGATTTACCAATTGATCGATTCAACGCACAAACTGTGATATTTCAATTATATAACAAAATATAATGCGGAAAAGAAATAACACAGACACCAGAAGTTTTGTTAATGAGGAAACCGCAAATGTAGAATAACCTCGGGACCTAGTCCATATTCAATACACACTGTATTAAGCCGTTACAAACACTAGCCTACTACAAACTAACTTCGACCTGGACTGTAGTTGAACCCAAATCAATCTCGCACTGATCCAAGGTACAGTTGCGCTCCCTACGTCTCTGATCCCAGCAGGATACTACGCACTTGATTCCCTTAACTGATCTCACCCACAACTAAGAGTTGCTACGATAAATCTGTATCACACAGAAAAGTCTACAGGAATAGATAAATCTGTCTCCCACAGAAATACCTACGAGTTTTGTTCCGTCTTTTGATAAATCAAGGTGAACAAGAACCAATTGATATACCAGACTTATATTCCCGAAGAACAGCCTAGCAATAGCAATCACCTCACAATAATCTTAATCGACTAGCGAAACAAGATATTTTGGAATCACAAACGATGAGAGGAAGATGTTTGTGACTACTTTTCTATCTTGTCTATTGGAGAAATTGATCTCAAGCGCCAATCTTAGGATTGCACTCAATCACGATAGAAACAACAAGAACAGATCACACAACTACAGAGAAAATAGTTGGGTCTGGCTTCACAATCCCAATGAAATCTTTAAGTCGTTAACCTAGAGGGTCTCGGTAGAAAACTAAGGTTAAAGGAGAATCGACTCTAGCTTATACAACTAGTATCACACAGGAGGTGCGGGGATTAGGCCCAGTTGCTAGAGTTCTCCTTTATATAGTCTCCAAATCAGGGTTTGCAATCAATGCTACCTTGGTAATAAAGCATTCAATATTCACTGTCAGATAAAAACCAGATTAGATTCAAGCTAATATCTTTCAACCGTTAGATCGAACTTAGCTTGTTATACACAAATGAAATGCATGTTCATTTAGGTTTGTGTAACCCTACCTAAACGTGTACACCTAGTTGGTTCAACAGTAGTTAACCAAATGGTTAGCCATATGAGCAATTTCATATCAACCTTATTTATCTTCACCATAACTAGTTTAAATGACTCAAGATAACTAGTTAGAGAGTTTTTAAATTGCTTAGATCTCATAGAAGTATATAAGACACAATCGAAACAAAAACGATTTTGATTCACTCGAATCGATTCATGAACTTTATATCCACGGTTTGCAAATATTGCATTCCTTAGTTTATATAAGTTTAAGTTCACGAATAAACCGTTTTTAGAAAATAACCCACTCAAGTATGCATACCAGTACACATACTTAAGTACCCGGTTTGAGTTTGTTTTTAGTTCACAAAATCCAGCAGAAATTCACGAGATGTGAACTTACTTCCGGACATCCTGAATCACTAAAGTACCCATACTTTATTTCAAGGATTTTGGACTTACACAAGTATGAGTTCACATATAATGTTTATATCCATTCAAGGTTATATATTCTAAACTCTCATTTCAATCATTGAAACATTCTTAGAGGATGTTAAATAGAGGTTATTCACACACTATTTTTCATCAAAGCGATTTTCAAGATATTGAAATAATCAACATGACTTTCGTCACTTGTAAAGATGAACTTGTCCAAAGCGAAAGCTTACCAACACATATTTCGAGAAATAGATAAGCGAGATAAACTCGGCTCGAAATAGCAAATGTGTATGATCGAAGTTTATATAGCAATACGACTTTTGTCTCAAGATAAGAGATAGAGTACATAGACTTTTGAGTGATAGATAAGTTCAAGTCTCCACATACCTTTTTAGTCGATGAAGATCTACCAGTTCCTTGAGTAGTTGTTCGTATTTGCATGATGAACGTTGTAGAATCTAGAGCTCAACTACACTTTCTATCCTAGTACGAGACTTAGCTATAAGTAGACTAGAAATCAAGACTTATAGTTTTGGCAACTAAACTTGACAAAAAAGCTTGAGATAGAAACACTTGCGAGTTCGACCGAGCAGTGCTCTAATAGATCATAAACCCTAGGTTTTGATATATTTCAGTTTCCGATCATATACCAACACTTGTTAGTCGAAATCGGAAGTTAGAAAGAAAAATTTGATTAAGGTATCTCGTAAAAAATCCTTAAGAAGTTTTAAACAAGATATCTCTAGATTTATTCTAGTTGTTCTTGTTTTAGAATTATTAGGGTTTTTCTTAACTTGGAAATTGATCTTTGGAATCACCCAAGTTCACTTACGAAAATCAGGTTCACAGACTCCTTGTGTGTACGCATACTGATTGTAAGTTAAAACCTTAATCTATAAGTTTGTTTCGGTATCTCTACTTTTATCTGGTAGTTGTTCGAAACAAACACAAGATTTTCAAAACCTTGATTTACATCTAAAGGGAAATAAAATCGGTGTTTTGTGAAAACAAAAGATCGAAAAATATCAACCGTGTTGTTGTATCTTTTGAAGAGAACTTTGTTCTGCCAGAAAATTTTCAGGAATAACTTCTAAAGAGAATTTGTGTTCTACTAGAAGTTATACGAGAAGAATTCCTGAAGAGAATCAGTGTTCTGCTAGGAGTTCTACAAGTGATTGAATACAGCTGAAGCAAGTATTACATCTAGTCCGAATAGGTAGTAGGAAATTGGTGTAACAACTTATAATCAATGTGTGTTTATTCTGGACTAGGTCCCGGGGTTTTTCTACATTTGCAGTTTTCCTCGTTAACAAAATTCTGGTGTCTGTGTTATTTCTTTTCCGCATTATATTTTTTTGTATAATAGAAATATCACAGATTGTGCGTTAAGTTCACTCCGTTCTTAAATCCGACCTTTGTGTTGTTGATTGACATGATTGACACTTGGATAATGGTTTGTGATACCGTCCAAGTTATTTCTCTTTATTCATTCGGGCTCGAAAATTCCTATTTGCTGATTGCAGATTGAATTGAGAAATTGAGATATAAACTCTTTGATATACTTTTCTCTAGATTGAGTCTGACTGTCTAGTTGATTCTCTTTAAAGTATATTGGAGTTTGTCTATTCAGATTGCCAAACGAAATATTGGGTGTGATTGTTAGACCCCCGCTTTTTCATACTTTGGGTCGTAGCAACTCTTAGTTGTGGGTGAGATCAGCTAAGGGAATCAAGTGCGCAGAATCCGGCGTAGTTCTAGAGGCGTAAGGAACGCGGTTGTACCTTAATCGGTGTGAGACTTGGTTAGGGATCAACTACATTCCAGTCCGAAGTTAACTTTTAGTAGGCTAGAGTTTGTAGCGGCTTAATACAGTTTGGTGTTCAAATCTGGACTAGGTCCCCGGGTTTTTCTGCATTTGCGGTTTCCTCGTTAAAAAATTTCCGGTGTCTGTGTTATTTCTTTTCCGGATTATATTTGTTTATATAATTGAAATATCACAGGTTGTGCGTACTTCAATCAGTTGAAAAATCCAACCTTGATTTTTGGATAGAACTTGATTGACACTTGGGCATTGGTCTTTAGCACCGTACAAGTTATTTCTCATATCAATCAGGCTCACGGATTTCTACCTGTTCGATTTGCTGATTGTATTGAGAAAGAGAGATAAATATCTTTGATATATTTCTTGATTGAGTCTCACTTTTAAGTTGGTGCTCTTGGAATTATATTGGAGTTTAGTCCATACAGATTTCCGAACGAATTATTGGGTGTGGTTGTTGTTAGAGCACTGCTCGGTCAAAATCGCAAGCATTGTTATCTCAAGATTGTTGTCAAAATTATAAGTCTTGATTTCTAGTCTACTTATAGCTAAGTCTCGGATTAGGGTTAAAAGGGTAGTTGAGCATTAGACTTCACGGCATTTTTTTTTCCTTCTAAATCATGAAATTTTATTACCAAAATAATCAGAAGATACAACTTACAAATAGCCCAAGATGTATATTTTTAGGCACACTTCCAAAATAAAACAGAAGCCCAGGAAGGTAAGCCCAATAGCTGAGCTATACCAATTTTAACTAAACAACATACAAGGCATTACAGATATTCACTAAGGAGACATTACAGATAACTCATTAGATAGCATACATCATTTTCATGAGCATAATCTAAAATAGATCCCATCTTCACACTCCAGCTTATTCAGAAAATCTGGCTTATCATCATAATAAATGATTGTACCTCTTGCTAGAAGTACACCCTTCTTAGCCATCTTGTCAGCAGAAAATTTAATCTTTCTATATGAGTGTGTGAATGAGATTCTTGGTATATATTTTCTGATATTGTTCCATCTATTCACCACAATCCAAGGTATTTTACCATTACTGAAATCTAGCAGTACAACTTTAGATTCAAGGCTGAAAGCTACATTCACATACCTTTTTTTGACTTCCCATTCACCAGCTACCACTAATGCCATCACCTCAGCTAGAAATTTTGTTGCTACCCCTAAACCTCCAGTAGCTGCTCCCAAGCATCCACCATCTTCATTCTGAAAAAGCGGGGGTCTAACAACCACACCCAATATTTCGATTAAAAATCTGTATGGACGAACTATAATATACTTTTAAGAGAATCAACTAGACAGTCAGACTCAATCTTAATAAAAATTATATCAAGGAGTTAATATCTCTATCTCTTGATTTGATTTATACTCAAGAAAATAAGAATTTGCGAGTATTTATCAAATACAAGGATAATAAACTTGGATGGTACCAAAGACAATTATCCAAGGATCAATCAATTTCCAATCAACAACCAAAGGTTGTATTTCACAATTGATCGATACAAACGCACAACCTGTGATATTTCAATTATATAACAAAATATATAATGCGGAATAGAAATAACACACACACCAGAAATTTTGTTAAGGAGGAAACCGCAAATGCAGAAAAACCCCGGGACCTAGTCCAGATTGAACACCACACTTTATTATCCCGCTACAGACACTAGCCTACTACAAACTAACTTCGGTCTGGACTGTAGTTGAACCCTAATCAATATCACACTGATTCAAGGTACAGTTGTGCTCCTTACGTCTCTGATCCCAGTAGGATACTACGCACTTGATTCCCTTAGCTGATCTTACCCACAACCAAGAGTTTCTACGACCAAAAGTCGTAGACTTTGATAAACAAATTTTTATCACTCAAAAAAGTCTACGATAATAGATAAATCTGTCTCCCACAGATAAACCTACAAGTTTTGTTTCGTCTTTTGATAAAATCAAGGTGAACATGAACCAATTGATAAACCAGACTTATATTCCCGAAGAACAGCCTAGTATTATATATAACCTCACAATAATCTAAATCGTATGGTAGCGAAACTAGATATTGCGTAATCACAAACGATGAGACGAAGATGTTTGTGATTTCTTTTTATCTTTCCTATCGGAGTTATAATCTCAAGCCAATCTTACAATTGAACTGGTACGATAGAAAATGGCAATATTAGATCGCTCAACTACAAGAGAAGTAGTTTCGTCTGGCTTCACAATCCCAATGAAGTCTTTAAGTCGTTAACCGACAGGGTCTCGAGAAGAAACCTACGCTTAAAGGAGAATCGACTCTATCAAACCAACTAGTATCACATAGGAGGTGTGGGGATTAGTTTTTCCAGTTCCTAGACGTCTCCCTTATATATTTTTCAAATCAGGGTTTGCAATCCAAGTTACCTTGGTAACAAAGCATTCAATATTCACCGTTAGATGACAAACCTGATTTATCCAAGCTAAAATCTTTCAACCGTTAGATCGAAACTTAGCTTGTCACACACACAAATAAAATGCATTCATTTAGGTTTTAGTAACCGTACCTAAACGTATACACTTAGTTGGTTCACAAATAGTTAACCAATGGTTAGCTATATGAGCACTTTCGTATTAACTGTATTCATCTTTCTCATAACTAGTTCAAATGACTCATAAGAACTATTTCAAGAGTTGTTCAATTGTTTAGATCTTTATACATAGACACAATTGAAACAAAATCGGTTTGATTCACTTGAATTAATTCATGAAAAATATAGCCACGGTTTGGAAAGATTGCATTCCTTATTGATTTATTGTTTAAGTTCATGAAACTACCGATTTGAGAAATATAACCAGCTTAGGTACGCGTACGGGTACGTGTACCATAGCAATCAGACTTGAGTTTGAAAATTCATCAGAAATTTTCGGTTTAAAAACTTATGTGGGTACGCGTACGGGTACGCATACTTAAGTGTCTGGTTTTCAGTTTGCAAACTTCACAAACTACAACAGAAATTTTTGGTATGAAAACTTCCGCCAGTACGCGTACCTAACCTGTCTCCTTCACCAATATCGCATGCACACATATGCACGCACTTGGTTTCCGGCACATGGATTTATACACTAATGTGCGAACACACTATATATGCTTATATCCATAGTTGGTTATGTAATCTCAACTCTACATTTCAATCATTGAAACATTCTTCTATAATGCTATAATAGTCGTTAGACATAAAAAATCGACTATCGTCATCAAAGCTATTTTCAAGATTGAAACGTAATCATGACTTTCGTCACGGGTAAAGATGAAAATGGTTAAAGCAAAAGCTTACCAACACATATTTCGATAAAAAGATAGGTGAGTAAACTCGGCTCGAAATAGCAAATGTGTATGTATGAAAACTATCATACTTATACGAATTTTGTCTCAAGAGTAAGAGATAGAGTAGATAGACTTTTGAGTGACAGGTGAGTTCAAGTCTCCATATACCTTTTGGTCGGATGAAGTTCCACTAGTTCCTTGATTAGTTCTTCGTCTTCGTATGATAATCGCCATGGAGTCTGGAGCTCAACTATTCCTAACTATCCTAGACCGACACTTAGTCATAAGTAAACTAGAAATCAGGACATATAGTTTTGATCACTAATATTGACAGACATGCTTGAGATAGCAACGCATGCGAGTTCGACCGAGCAATGCTCTAACAATCTCCCCCTTTGTCAATTTTAGTGACAAAACTATCAATACATATGGGTTACAAAATAGATAAAACTTTGTAGCTTCTCGTCACATGCTTGATCTCTTTGGTGCTTCAAAATTACTCGAAAACTTCGTCTTTTACAAGTACTCCCATGATTCCATAGATGTTCAATTCAGCATCATAGTTGTTGAAGTTCCATAGCCATAACAATGAGAAAACAAAAGCTCTCGGTCATTGTTATACAGTGTCATAGTATTATTACACAACATCAAAGTTCTTATATCACAACTTCGAAAACAATACTATGGTGATATGTATCACTCCCCCTTAGTCAATACTTTCGTCTCAACATGAAAACCACTCCCCCTTATGTAATGACCCGTAAAACACGTAAATCATATGTATTTGTAGTGTGAACTACATATTAATTCTCCCCATTTTTGTCAATAAAATTGGCAAAGGTACGAAAATGGGATCCTAATGAAATTTCCACGAAGACGCTTCAAGACCAAAGAAAAGTACATATCAACTTATTTAGATGCAATTATAAAGCCGAAGCTAAATGCATTCATCAACGAGTTTATAAAGATACAAGATAACCCCTAAATAATTCCACAACCGCTCCCCACCAAAGATATGGAAATTAATCGCAAGTTCAAAAGAATTCTCCCCCATTTGATGTCATTCCCGAGATAACAACAAGAGCGACCTTACTTTTACAAGAAAAGAAGGATTTTATTGGACACCAAAACCCATAATGGAACGATTTTCTATATTTAAAATTCTCAATTAAACTAACCACAAGTAAACCCATGATCAATTTAATCGGAATACACAATCAAATTAAACACAAAAGTGATCAATTTAATTGAACATGCTCAACATAAGAGAACTTACGGAACTACGACTATGTTTACCATAAAAGAATGATTAACTCAATCGTTTTATGCTCAACACAAGAAAACTTTATGGAGCATTGCAGTATACACATAAGATATGGATCAGGGAAAGATCAATACTGCAGCATATACAAACATTCATTCTATTTTCATCACTATTTGCATAACGACATATTATAGACATAATCTTTGCAAACAAAAGATTTTAACCTATATTCCATCAAAAATTTACATAATAGGCTTAACTTTTGTTTGTCAAAAGTTAAGCGATCTTGTATCAATACTTGCATATCGACATATAAAAGAGATAATTTTTGACATCGTATGGGACAATAATAGTTCACAGACGCAAACACACATATCCCATAACATATTGCAATATATAAAACCATAAAGATTAATACTGCAAAAATCATCTTCCAAAACAACTTTATAATTTAAATAAATAAATCTAAAAACATGAAGATGAAAACGTTGGACATAGCTATGTGTACTCACAATAATGGCTATTCCAGACACTAGTTATTCTTCCTAAAAACACAAGAATAGAATTCTCATAAGAATATTTACTAGACATTAGGATCTTTGAAAAATTCCTTGTCGTCCCCGAACTTCTTGTCGTCAACATCCATTGGAACATATGGTTCATGGAGGAAGGAGTCGATACCAATAAACCTTCTTGGCTGATGATGTCGAACCAGGGCCTTCTAAATTTCTAATGATCTTAAAACACAAGCCTTTATTTGCTGAATCTCTTTCCTTGCCAGCTTCAACTCTTTAAGAACATCAAAAAACTTCTGAGAGTTTGAAGGAACATCTCTTGGCTTTCTCACATTCCTTCTTTTTCTTTTTAAAGATGGAGGCAATTGAGATTTCTCTTTTTCCTTAGTGATTGATGGCTTAACAATCATATTGACATCTTTTCCATCAGAAGACATGATGCTTGGAGTTTTCATGAAAGCGCGGTTTTGTGAGAGGAATTCACAATCAAAACTCAACAAGCAGTCTTAAGATATAAAGAGTATCAAAGAAGGAAAAAGGAATGTAGGCTTTCGAAACCTAAAAGGTTCGTACATGTTCAACTCACAATCCTATAAATAGCAGAGTTGTCGATAATAACCCTCTTTTTTGGCAAACATGTCCTTTTTAATATCAACAGTGATATGAAGGAATTCCAAAAACCAAGCAACACAAAGCTAGAAAACAAAAAAAAAAAAACAAAAAAAAAACTATCTAATAATTTTTTTTTAATTTTAAAGCCCGAGGTGTGCAAGATCTTGTCTCTTTTGAACATGCGCATGAGACAAGATGCACATTACAACACAATCAAGTTGTGCTGTGGTGAACAACAATTTGTCCACCATGACCCTTTTGGTTGGAATTCATGGAACCCTACCTTTCCGTATGTTTAGACCATGTTTTCTTCTCTAATATCCTAGTTCTATCTTTGGAAACTAATCTCTTCGAGGAAGATAAGATCTTACATACCTCAACTGTTTTATCCGCGAGTTTAAGCTTGGTGGATAGACGATCTGCTCTTCGTTGAAGCTTGTTGACATATCTCATCTTGTGTTTGTACTTGAAACACTTTGAAAACTCATGTCCCTTGAGAGAACAATAGGAGCATGTCAACATTAAAGATGATTCAGGCGCCTTTGAAACGCAAGCTGCTAGGCACAAGGTAGATCCTGAAACATTAAACGAAGGGTTTCCAACAGAGAGTTCAATTGATTCTTCCACCTTGATTGGGCTCTCTTCTAAAAGATTATCAAGATTGATGTATGTATTGCTACAATTATCAAAATCAATATTTTCACATAGAAGAGCAACACTTGATTTTTTGTCTTCATCAGAATCATAATTGTCAGACATCTCATCAAGTGTCGCAGCAAGACCTTTGTTCCCAGCGTATTTTCTACGATTTGGGCACTCGTTTGCAAAATGACCAAATCCGTTACACTTAAAGCACTGAGGCATATCCTCGTCATCAGTTTCATATGTGTCCCTGTTTTTAGGAAGAATATGATTATGAGGTTTGACTGATGCTTTAGGCTTATCTCTGGAGAACCGTTTACTTCTCTTCAACAGAAGATCTCTAAACTGTCTTGTGATTATCGAGACTGATTTGTCAAGATCTTCATCTGATGAATCCGTCTCAGAGTGATCATCTTCAGAGATGTACACATTTTTACTTTTATCAAGTAATTTTGTGTCTTTCAGTGCTTTGAACGCAACATCCTTTGATTTGGACGAATGATCGTGATCAAAGATCTTAATCTTCCCAACCAGCGTATTTCTGGAGGGGTTATCAAGGTTATTTCCCTCAATGATGGCATGCTTCTTAGACTCGTATCTAGATGGAAGCGATCTGAGAATTTTCATCACAATGTCCTTTTCAGGAATATTGTCTTACCCAATGCAAAAGATGCATTAACAATTTCAGACACTTTGTAATTAAACTCATCAAATGAATCTTCATCTACCATACGAAGGTTTTCCCAATCGGAATTAAGGTTTTGAAGCCTAGCTTCCTTTTCCCTGGGATTTTCTTCGAATAGGTTTCTAAGATATCCCACGCATCTTTAGACCTAGTGCAATTTGGCACATGGTGCTGAAGATTTGGGGTAATGGCATGTATGATGGCATTCAAACCGTTGGAATTTTGCTTTGCATCAAGTATCTCAGCAACATCGTATTCGCCAGTATTTTTTGGAACATTAACATTACCTATTACAACAACGGGAGAATCATAGCCATTAACAACATATACCCATGATTGAAAATCACGCGCTTGAAGAAAAGCTCGCATAACAATTTCCCACCATAAGTAATTACAGCCATCGAAGACTGGTGGTACGCTAATAGAGATATCACCTCTGTCCATAGAGTCAGATCGCTACAAACACAGACTTGTAAGGTCTTGAACGTGTTTGCCTGCTCTGATACCAATTGAAAAAACGGGGGTCTAACAACCACACCCAATATTTCGGTTATCAATATGTATGGACGAACTCTAATATACTTTTAAGAGAATCAACTAGACAGTCAGACTCAATCTTAATAAAAAGTATATCAAGGAGTTAATATCTCTATCTCTTGATTTGATTTATACTCAAGCAAATAAGAATTTTTGCGAGTCTTTATCAAATACAAGGATAATAAACTTGGATGGTACCAAAGACCAATATCCAAGGATCAATCAATTTCCAATCAACAACCAAAGGTTGGATTTCACAATTGATCGATACAAATGCACAACCTGTGATATTTCAATTATATAACAAAATATAATGCGGAATAAAAATAACACAGATACCAGAAATTTTGTTAACGAGGAAACCGCAAATGCAGAAAAACCCCGAGACCTAGTCCAGATTGAACACCACATTGTATTAAGCCGCTACAGACACTAGCCTACTACAAACTAACTTCGGTCTGGACTGTAGTTGAACCCTAATCAATATCACACTGATTCAAAGTACAGTTGCGCTCGTTACGTCTCTGATCCCAGCAGGATACTACACACTTGATTCCCTAAGCTGATCTCACCCACAACCAAGAGTTGCTACGACCCAAAGTCGAAGAATTTAATAAATAAATCTGTATCACACAGAAAAGTCTACGATAATAGATAAATCTGTCTCCCACAGATAAACCTACAAGTTTTGTTCTGTCTTTTGATAAAATCAAGGTGAACAGGAACCAATTGATAAACTGGACTTATATTCCCGAAGAACAACCTACTATTATCAATCATCTCACAATAATCTAAATCATATGGTAGCGAAACTAGATATTGTGGAATCACAAACGATGAGACGAAGATGTTTGTGATTTCTTTTTGTCTTGCCCTATCGGAGATATAATCTCAAGACAACCTTACAATTGAACTCGTACGATAGAAAATGGCAAGATCAGATCGATCAACTACAAGAGAAGTAATTCCGTCTGGATTCACAATCCCAATGAAGTCTTTAAGTCGTTAACCGACAGGGTCTCGAGAAGAAACCTACGGTTAAAGGAGAATCGACTCTAGCAAACCAACTAGTATCACACAGGAGGTGTGGGTATTAGTTTTTCCAGTTGTTAGACATCTCCCTTATATAGTTTTCAAATCAGGGTTTGCAATCCAAGTTACCTTGGTAACAAAGCATTCAATATTCACCGTTAGATGAAAAACCTGATTTATCCAAGCTAATATCTTTCAATCGTTAGATCGAAACTTAGCTTGTCACACACACAAATGAAATGCATTCATTTAGGTTTGAGTAACCGTACCTAAACGTGTACACTTAGTTGGTTCACAAATATTTAACCAATGGTTACCCATATGAGCACTTTCATATTAACCGTATTCATCTTTCTCATAACTAGTTCAAATGACTCATAAGAACTACTTCAAGAGTTGTTCAATTGCTTAGATCTTTATACATAGACACAATTGAAACAAAATCGATTTGATTCACTTGAATCAATTCATGAACAATATAGCCACGGTTTGCAAAGATTGCATTCCATATTGATTTATTGTTTAAGTTCATGAAACTGCCGATTTGAGAAATATAACCAGCTTAGGTACGCGTACGGGTACGTGTACCATAGAAAACTCAGCAGAAATTTTCGGTTTGAAAACTTCCTTGGGTACGCATACGGATACGCATACCTAGGTGACTGGTTTTCAGTTTGCAAACTTCACAAACTACAGCAGAAATTTTCGGTATGAAAACTTCCGCCAATATGCGTACCTAACCTGTCTCCTTCACCAATACCGCATGCACACATATGCACGCACTTGGTTTCCGGCACATGGATTTATACACTAATGTGCGAACAAACTATATATGCTTATATCCATAGTTGGTTACATAATCTCAACTCTACATTTCAATCATTGAAACATTCTTCTATAATGTTATGATAGTCGTTAGACATATAGAATCGACTGTCGTCATCAAATTTATTTTCAAGATTGAAACGTCATCATGAATTTTGTCACGGGTAGAAATGAAAATGGTTAAAGCAAAATCTTACCAACACATATTTCGAGAAAAAGATAGGCGAGTAAACTCGTCTTGAAATAGCAAATGTGTATGCATGAAAACTATCATACTTATACGACTTTTGTCTCAAGAGTAGGATATAGAGTAGATAGACTTTTGAGTGACATATGAGTTCAAGTCTCCACATACATTTTGGTCGGATGAAGTTCCACTGGTTCCTTGAGTAGTTCTTCGTCTTCGTAGATAATCGCCATGGAGTCTGGAGCTCAACTATTCCGAACTATCCTAGACCAAGACTTAGTCATAAGTAAACTATAAATCAAGACATATAGTTTTGATCACTAACATTACAAACATGCTTGAGATAACAACGCATGCGAGTTAGACCGAGCAATGTTCTAACACATTCCTTGCCACAAACCCCAATCCGGCATTTCCAGGGTTACCCTTTGAGGCTCCATCACAACATATGAGCACCTGTCCTCTCTCAGGCAATCTGAAGAAGCACTGTTTAACATCTGACATATGTGTTTTAATTCCTTTGATTCCAAAATGTAATAAGATTTGTAAGTCATACACATTCCCCCATTTGGAACCTTTAATTCTTATACCACATTCCTTTGTGTAAGATAGTATTATTTGTTTAAACTTTTCAAAGTTAGGTTATGCATTCTCATATATCTTCTTATTTCTTGTATGCCAGAGTTCAACCATCACCTTAAATGCATTGTTATACCATACTTCTTGAATTTCTCCACTTTTGCCTTTTGCAGACTTCAGAATATCCTCAAATGATGATGGATTAAGAAAATAAAAGATTAATTCCTCCCAGACAATGCCAAATTTTAGTGCTAAAATTGCATTCCCATAAGATGAGTTTCATTGTGTCTTGTGCATTGCCACATAAATATCATTTTGAGACTGTTAAAAAGCCTTTCTTCCTCACTGTTTCCTCAGTGGCACAAGCACCTCTCAAGATTTTCCATAGATTTGTGGAGGTATAAGTGTGCACACAGGGGTTCCAGACTTGCTTTATCCATGGTAACACATGAAATTTGTTCCTTATTTGTTGAGCTGCACTTGCAACTGAGAATTTGCCATTTAAGTCCTTCTCCCATACTAGCTTATCGGAACCACCACCAATTGCTGGAACTTCATTCTTCTCAAAAAAATGAAACATTTGCTCAGGTATTTTCCATACACCATCTATAATTAGATTAGCAACCTTTAAATCCATATTCATCTGAACATAACTATCTTCTGCATGACTTTCAATTAGAGCATATTATTTGATCCATTTATCATGCCACACTGATATTGTTTTTCCATCTCCAATTATCCATCTTTTACCTTCATTAACTTCATCAATGGCCCATTTAGTTCCTGGCCAAATTGAGGATTGTTTGTAAGATGATATCCCACTCATTACTCTTGTTCTTGTACTTTGCTCTCATGAACTGAGTCCATTCTATCTCCTATGTTTCAATTTTCCAGAAGAGTTTAATTAACAAGGCTTTATTCATTACCTCCAATCTCCTTAATCCCAAACCACCTTCAATTAGTGGAGCATTTACTTCATCCCATTTAACAATAACTAATTTTTTAACTGAAGGATCTCCAGACCATAGGAAATTCTTGATAATTTTCTCACATTCTTTTATAACAGTTTTGGGCCATTTGTAAACTGCCATATTATATATGGGAATGTTGCATAATACATGTTTGACTAGTGTTAATCTTGCAGAGAAAGCCAATAACTATCCCATCCATCCAGCCAACATCTTCTGCATTAATTCCACCATCCCCCAAACTTGATAAGACTTTACTCTCCTAGGATTTAAGATGACCCCCAAGTAAGTATCAGGCAACTCAAATAATCCCATTTGCAGGTATTCATCTATATCAATTCTTCTTGCATTTGAAACTCCACCGACAAAATATTTGCTTTTGTTTTTATTCACTACTTGTCCAGATGGCAGTTGATATTTGCTTAATCATGCCATTAAATTATCCAAAGATTTTTTATGGACATTGCAGAATATAAAGATATCATAAGCAAACATTAAGTGTGAAGGTTGACAATAACCTCTAGTCTCCATTGCTTGCACTCTGCCTTCCTTCACCATTTTTGATAAGTTTCTGCTAATAACTTCCTCTGCAAGAATGAATAAGATGGGTGATAATGGATCACATTGTCTTAGACCCCTTCCAACACCAAAAAAACCACAAGGGCCACCATTAACAAGAACAAAAATCATTGCAGATTCAAAAAATTTCCTTAGCCAACTAATTCCAACTTCAAAAAATACAAATCTTCTAAGCACCTCAAACAAGAAATCCCAACTCAATGAATCATAAGCTTGAGTTATATCCAGTTTAAGTCCAATATTTCCTCCTCTCCTCTTAATATTAAGCTCATTAATCATTTCAGAAGCTAACACAATTTTATCATGAATGTTCCTCACTTTAATGAATGCAACTTGTTGAACAGAAACTAATCTCTCAATCATAGTACTTATTCTAGTAGTAATGATTCTGGTGAAAATTTTGATGAAATTATCTAATCCAATGGGCCTAAATTGTTCAGCTTTTCTTGCACCTTGAGTTTTATAAGCAAAAATAGAAAGTTAGAATTTAAACCTTTGGGTATAAATCTGTGACTCCAACAGTATTGAATTGCTTCTATTAACTCTGCACCAATAATGTCCCATGAAAATTTGTAGAAACTGCCTGGAAAACCATCTGGACCAGGAGCACTATTTGCATTCATGCGATACACTGCTTCTTTCACTTCGATTGCAGTGGGAGTAACATCAAGAAAAAAGTTATCCTCCTCAATTAAGATTTTAGGAATTGTTTCCAATATCTCTTCATGAATTATGACACTCTGCTCTTCAAATTTCTTTTTATAATGTTCCACCAAAATACTTGCAATTTGTGATTGCTCAGTTATTACATTGCCCTCTGTACTTTCCAGCTCAGTAATATTGTTTTGGGATTGTCTTAGTTTGATAGTTGCATGAAAGAATGTTGTATTAGCACCACCCTCCTTAATCCATTTTACTCTGGCCTTATCCCTCATTAATTCATTATATTGTTGAGAAGCTATCTCTTGTCTCCCCCTTGCTATGACCAAGTTATTTAAAATCTCAATATTTTTAGGGTCTGCATTTGATAAAAGAGAAGTTGTAAGTACTTCATCTTCTGTGTTCTTTACTTTGACTCTGAGATCTCCAAAAACCTCCCAATTCCACTTCTTCAAATCCAAAAAAGTAGAGGTCAGATGTTAGGTATAGGCATGTTAAGTATCGACCTAAAGGTCTTTACACACTGGATATTTGACTTAATCTTTTTAGTTTACTCATGAAAGAAAAAGCAGGATTACCTGAAATTGGTTCATTCCATGCATCTTTAATTACTTCCAGGAAACCAGGATGAGAAGCCCAAATAGGTTGATATTTGAAAGGAGCATTCACAGGCTTACCAATATTCACAACATAACCAAAAAGGGGACCATGATCTGATGTACTTGTTACCCCCACTTTATAAGACCAACCATCAAATTTTTCCAGCCATTTGAGATTGTAGAATGCTTTATCAAGGTCACATAAAATTCTTTTTTTACCAGCTCTATTGTTACACCAGGAAAATTTGATTCCATTTCTTGTAGCTTGAATTAAGTTGCAAGACTCTAGACAATCTCTAAAATCCTGCATTGATACTCTCAATTGTCTTCTACCTCCAACTTTTTCCTCATAGATCAACAACACATTAAAATCTCCAATAATCATCCAAGGATAATTCATTTGACTAATATCCATCAGTTCTTCCCATAAGTCTCTTCTGTCCACAGTGATACATGCTGCATGAATTCCAGTAACCATAACATCTCCAACTTTAACAGTAATGGCTTGACTTGAAGAAGAAACCACCACTGGTTTAGATAAAGAAGAATTCCAAAATAGCCATATATTACCTTTTGTAGTATGACTAGAATTATGTATGATCATTTTACTCATCCCAGGTAAGTTTAAGCTCTTAATTGCACTACTAGAAACTTTTATTTTAGGCTCAGCCACCCATAATAATGAAGGACTAAAACTTTTTACTAAATTTCTCAATTTATCTTTGGCTTGAATTCTTTTCAAGCCTCTGATATTCCAGTAAAGCACTTTCATTGAGATTGAGTTAATTGGGAAGTACTAGTACCTCCCATACTAACATTTGATTTAACTGAAGCACTTGCTTGCTTTATAATGATAACATTAGGAGCACCTTTAGCATTCTTCCCTTTAACAGGTTTGCTAATCACCTTTGAAAAAATATGATCCCGCTTTTCAACAACCTCAATTAAAGCTTGAAACTTACTTGGAGAAGCAAAACCTTTGCATGAATTAGAATTATGATTCACTGTTCTGAATTTAGTATTTGTTCCAGTTACTTCCTTCCAACCTTCTGAATTAATTATCTCTGTGTTTATATTTGATAAGACCTGAGCTGATAATATCTCAGTTGTGGTATTGGTGGACTCTGGTACTACTTCAGCAACATATGGTATTTCAACAAATGAATGTAATGCTTGCTCAATAACTGGTATACTAGATGGTTTTTCAACAACTGAACGTAATGCTTGCACACTTGCACCCACATCAATAATTTTATCCACAGATAAAGAAGGAAAATCATTAGGTGACTCCAGAAGACCAGTAAGTCCTTTCTCCTTATTAATTGGAGGTATAATAATTGGAGGAACTATTGCATCCACTTCTTCATCCTCACAGTTTTTACTACTAGAAGGAAAACAAATATCAAATCCACCAGAGCTCTGCATTTTGACTTTTTTTTGGAGTGTACCTCCATTGAGTTTTATGTATATTAGTAGCCTGCACTCCTTGATTTTGTTCATTCCTTGTTGGCGCCGCCGACGCGGATTTGTGCTTAGGTAGAATTTTTAGGTTTTTATTATTTTTTTACTATTATTTGTTCCTCTTTACGTTTCTTTTTGTGTCTTTGATTTACAGGTTCGAAGTGGAATACTAAGGACTTGGGAACAAAAAGCTTAAAGCTTAAAGCTAAAAGCTAAAAGAGAAGAAAAGGAAAGACATAATTTTTTTTAGGATTTGTAAATAGGCTTTATTTTTCATTATTTTTGTAATTTTTGGACTTTTTATTTGGAATTTATTCTGGACAATTGGACTTTATTCTTTTTTTAACCCTACGGAAGGGTATAATTATTAAAAAAAAATCTATATAAACTGTGTGCAGGGAAGGACGACGATTACTATATCGTCTCGCCCCCTCGGGTTCGTACATGACATAGGAGTCGTGGCCCGAGTTGACTTCAACGGTTCATCCCCCGTCTGGTACGGGAGGTAAGTCCATCGAAACAATCGCGAATCTCCTGTAAGCGAGTTACTGTATTCCTTAAGGTGATTCATTGATTGAGGACGAATTTGGACTGTTTTTAAATTCCTAGTAAAGGGAAAGGCCTGGCCAATACAAGATGAGGGTTCGGATTTCATCACCGCTCCCTTCTTTCCTGCCTTAGGAAAACGAAACCTAACGCGAACCCAAGCTTAAAACTTGACTAGAACGAGACCAATAGGGTATCGCGCTTATCAGGAAAAATTTTCGAAGGATATTGGTTACTTTCTTAAGCACACCTCGAAGTTCATGATGGTTTCTGTGAGTTGAATGCGTGACTGCGCCGCCTTGTGATAGCGGTAAGGCCTTGGGTATCAAAGCTCCACTGAGCTTCCCTCGCCTCACTTCAACTTACTTTGACTCGGATTGATTCCAGAGGGGTTTGCTTAAATTGTAACGAATTCCCCTTCGAGAGATAGAAGCAAGTCTAGAAACAATCTAAGTGGAGCCATCATGCTTGTTGTTTGCTAGATTTTATAGGTTTGATTTGGTCGAGTCAGCCTTGTTTGTGATTGTGTAGAATTCCCTTGCGATTAAGAATGTCGAACTGGTATGATAGAAGCCAATACAATGATTATCGTCCTGAATTTGAATATGGACATCATCCTTTTTATGACCATGTTGGGAATAGTGGTTGGGAACGCCATCCTTTGGAAGGATATGGGTCATACCCTGGTGAGCCCAATTACTATCCATACATGCATCAGTCTTACGAGCAAGAAGATTATAGTACTAGTTCTTCGTCTCTAGAGGATACAATCAAACTACTGAAAAGTAGTCCTTTTTATGATCCCTCTGTTCCTATTCCTCCTTTAGAAGAGTCCCTCAGGGAGTTAGCTGAGTCGACGCGTAAGTTAGCTGAGATGAATAGTGTAATTATAGACGAAAGAACTACAATAATGAGTGAACTTTCTATAGAGGAATCCCTCAAGCTGATGGCTGAGACGAACGAAAGACTTGCTCGAAATAATCTTACTTTCCAATATAGTGTTTCCAATAATACCCTTAAAAATGAGGATAGTTATTTTCATAATCAAGATGACGAGGTTAGAATTGGTAACACTACTTGTTTTGATGAGGTTCGATCTTTTTCATGTTATTATGATGAGGATAGTGTTGATGGAGAATCATACTTATGTAGGAATAGTGATCAGGAAATGGTTACTCCAATTGAGCTTTACAATGATAATATTATTTCTAGTTCAAATCCAAATAATTTTAATAATTATTCACCTATTCAAAAGGATGAGGATTTGACTAGAGATACCCTCGTTTTAGACGATGTAGTATTTCCTGTTTACAAAGCCGATAATGATTTATAGGAACGAGTTTATTCTGAGAATAATGTTTTAGAGTCTAGCGATTTAGAAACAATAGTCTTAGAAGAAGAAGATGAACTCGTAGAGATGATTGAGGATGAACCTGACTTAGAAGAATCAATTGACCATTTCCAGGAATCTGATGACCTAGAAATTAGGGAAGTTGTGACTAGTCTTTCTAGAGACACAGAAAACTCTAAGTTTGGGGGTGATTATCATTCTCCGTGTGCTTTAACTCTTAGAAAGTACCCTCCTGTAGGACTTGACATTTGTTCCTCAACCATCTTACAATATTATCTTCATACACGTTTTCCCGAACCTAATGATGTCCAGAAAGAAGCTCAGTTGTTAGAAACCCATCCTCTGGTTGATGTGGTTAACCCAGGCTATGATACCAAGATTGAATTTGTTTTCTCACCAAAAACTTTTCAACCAATTGTGGGAACTTTTGATTTTAAGATGTGTCGATTATTAAGTTTTGAGACTAAACCTAATCACTTTAGGATATTAGGGTTGACACATTTTATTAAGGAAGACCACCTCTTTCATTGTGGTCAGCTGTGTAAGTCAAATCTTATTGACTTAGAGGATCCTCAGTTATTTAGGTTATTATTGTGCGCTTCTAAGATCATATTTGAGTTTTTCCAGACTCTAGGACCTAATGATTCGGATCCCACCTATGAAGAAACGCAGCCAATGAAAATTTTCTATTTAGACCCTTTCATAGAACCTGAACCTGAACCACAATTAGATATAAATTTCTTAATCAGGAAACTAAGTAAGGGCATGCTAGTCTTGTTCACTTTCTTGGTTCATTGCAGTTTCCTTTGGTCAGCTCTTTTTAGTTTTGAAGACCCACAGTTATTTCGACTGTTATTTTATGGTTCGAATTGACTAATCCTTTCCTAAGTATGGCTGAAGACTTTAAACTTAGCACTTCTTGGGAGGTATCCCATGCTCATGCAACACGGTAATATCTTTCCTTAACTCTTCCGCTTCAAATGGTAATAGTTTCTCCTTGTTCATGCTTTTAGTTTCATCTTTAGAACATTGAGGACAATGTTAGATTTAAGTTTGGGGGTATGGGAGAAACTTTTTAGTTGCAATAAATAAACTCCAGAGCCTAGAAATTTATGCGTATTTAGGATGGAACTAACCAATCTAATTGGATGGAAGCATCTTGGTTATAGGAGTTGAGGAACCAATCTGATTAGATGGAAACATCTATAGAGTCTATTCATAAAAGCACAGAGCTCAGGTGTTAGAAATAACATGATAGTTGCACCATATCTCGTTGAGTCCTTTTCACTTCTATTTTTATTTTGTTTTTAAACTATGTTTCTCTAAGTGATAGGTGGGGCCCACGATTCAAGTTGTTACCAATGCTAGGGTGAATTAGAGTGATTGAGATACCATGAAAAAAAAAATTGAGACCAGACCATTTGACCAAAAGGAATAAATTCAATAAAGTCGACCAGTGGTACCCTTGTATATGCCAGTTGTGTTGACCTAGAGTTAGGTTATCGACCACTGGTTCCCTTGTATATGCCAGTGTGTTGGTATTAGTCAGACTAGTATCTCAATCCATTAGGATAGGTTCATTTTGGCGGAGGCCTTCAGACATATATGGGAAACGTCGTTCACTTAGTAAACATCAAAACCATCTATGTTTTTCTATATCCATCTCTTAATCTTTCCATGTGATTAGTTTGACTCCGAATATGATGTCCATAGTGCAACTATCTGAGTAGAGCTCTGTCACTTATATATGAATTTTAGTATGCTTGAGTGCAAACTCGTGTACATCAATTGGAATTTCGCATCAGGGTACTTCCTATTGTAGTCAATAAGTATGCCAACCAAGGAGATTTTTTAGTGCCTTCCAAGGTTCGTTGTAGATATCTAGGGTCTGGAGTATAAAGGTTTTGTGGGTACACCTCTGGTAAACCCTCCGGAGACAACACTCCGCCACTAGGGCCACTTAGGGGTTCAAATGATTTTCCTTTCTAGAATAAATTTTCTCGAGGACTAGCAAATAATAAGTTTGGGGGTATTTGATAGACGCATTTATGTGTCTATTTTGTTCTCAATGTTCTGTATTGTTAGACTCGATTAACTACTTATTGTGTTATTTTGTGTTCTTGTAGGAAATTTTAGAGAAATAAGCCCTTGCGGCGAAATGGGCTCAAAAAGCAGTGTTTTACACCCCGGAGAAATGTACCGTAGGCACCCCAGAAATGCACCGGAAGCGTCCCAGAAATGTCCCGGAGGAACCCAGAAAAATTATTATTTCCACCCTAATTGATATTCGCACCCCAGCACTCTGGATAAGGGGCACCTTCTTCAACAATTTGAATTTGTGTTTTTGGCGGGAAATGAAGTTTTCAACTGGCAGAATTTTGATTGTCAAAATGAATGGGTTAGAGTGCGATTCAATCGCTGAAAATTGGCAGAAAGATGTGATTTGGCATAAGGAACAAAGTTTGGGTGGTGGTTTCGATCAAATTTGGATGGAATACGTGTTTTGATTCTCGAGTTCAAAACAGGGCAAGCATGCGCTGGAGGATGATAATCACGCGTCATGGAGAGTTATGGACGTGTTCTGATGATGTGGAACGTCTCGAGCATCACTTTGGGTCATGAAGAATCGATTTGGAGCACGGAGGGAGGAAGTTTACGCAAGAAATTCCAAGTTTGGTAAGAAAATATTCGGAAAATATTGTTATTCACTGCCCGCATAATGAAGAATTATATTGGAGTTATTTGCGAGATTTGGAGCTGTTGTTGGGTATAAATAGGCTCTTTGGGTCTACTAGAGAGGGGGTCGAGAGTCTGGGGGGCTGAGGAGAGCCAAAGAAGAAGAAATTCGAGTTTTCCCAAACTCGGTTTCTGCTGCTGCTGATGATGATGAATATGAAGAACACGAAGAACGGACCTGCATCAGCAGTCGTTTTTCAACAGTGAAATAGACTCACAGACGTGGGTCGTAGGTGTGGGTCTTAGAGCTACAGTAACAATAGCATTTCTTCTGTGTCGTTCATTTTGGACGCTTTTTGTGGGTCTCACATTCACTGTTTTATTATTTCATCTCCATTTTCATCCTTGTAAACACCCTTTGAGCAATAAATAAATACTTTGAGCGTGTTTTTATCATGATGAGCTAAACCCAACACTGGGACGACGGAGGAGGTCGAATTTCATCCATGTGGTAATTTCATTAATTCTTTTATTTACTTTTTGCACTAATTTTAATTGAATTAAGATTTTAAATTAATTACTTGTGATTTCATTTGATGGAGTATGCTTAGTCCTAGGGATTTTTGATATGCCATGCTTAAGAAATACAAGTAATATTTTATAAAATCTATCTTGGCAATAAACTAGAGTTAATATTTGTTTTGTTTTTGAACTATACTTGCTAGAATTAATTTCTGAACCATTTGAAGAAAAAAAAACGGCCGAATCTTTAGTCCCAGTACTCTTGCCCATATTGCTAATATTTTTTGTATATAATTTTATCAAATCTTTAAATTTAATCTTCACAAGTCCGAGAGTTTGAACCTCATTACTACAACATCCCACGAAAAATTACAAATCACTTGCCACTCTGTACTCAGTGACCAGATGACCCACAATCTTGCATTTACTACAGAACTTAGGAAATTTGGAAACTCTAATTTCTTGCTCAAATTTACAATAGGGAAACTTAGGCTAAGGCCCAACCCATGGATAACCCATAATATGAGGCCCTTAATTAAAAAAAAATATATCAAGGCCCCGAATTATTAAAAGACATTCATACCCTTACATATATTGTCAAGCCCCTAATTAAATAAAATTTAAAACTAAGCCCAAAATTATTAAACATATATGTATTACTTTAATATTCATTTACAATAATTTCTTAGCATGTATAACTAGAAGTTACACACGCATCTGTCTTGTGTAATTGAGAGTTACATATGCATCTAACTAGTGTAACTGAGAGTTACACATGCATCTGATTTGTGTATTCAGCGTCAACTCCAATTCCAGCGAGACCATTACCACATTTAAGTAATTAACTTTTATGAAGTTTAAATCTTTGCCTTTCCTTCTTGTCTTCTTCACTCCAAAATGCTTGCATATCTGCAACGAAATAAACATCCTTGGATTAGGTTGGATGAACAAAAAGCAAAAAAAAAAATATATTGTAGAACAATTGTAAGGCAAAATTATAGAGCAACACAAAATAACCTATCTTAGCATGTGTAACTGGGAGTTTCACATGCATCTGTCATGCGTAATTGACAGTCACACATGCATATGACTTGGATACCTAGCATGTGGATTTTTTTGGTTGCAAGTTTGTTCATTTTGTTTAGTGTAAATAGGAGTTACACATGCATATATCATGTGTAACTGAGAGTTACAAATGCACCTGACTTGTGTAAGTGTAACTAAGAGTTACACATCCATATAAAGCACACATTTTCAACTATAAAAGAGACAAGAATCATCACTTCTCACCTGGACATTAGCCAACATCCTTATCTATCCAGCCATAAACTGCAAGAATATCTCAGAGCTTTGATAAATGTTCTTGGTTCTCTTGGTAAGCTAGTGTCTTATCAGTGCGCGCAAACCACATCGTGTCCTGCATAGACATCAATTGATATAGAAAAGGTTACAATTATTCAGAAATTACTTTCATAGAAACATTGAAATACTATAGTCGAAACACCCCTAAACAAGCATGTATAATCAGCTGATACACGTACAAAATCCATGCGTAATTCGGAGTTACACATGCATCCTTCTAGTGTAACTGGGAGTTACACATGCATATATCATGTGTAACTGAGAATTACACTGCCAGGAGCAACATTCACATCAGCCATAAAAAAAACCATACAAAGGAACACATCTAACAATGGATAATCCTGAGCTGGAGAAAGTATACATACATGTACAAGATGACTCAACGGCGTAATTTCAGTGTTTACTTATTTTTTTATCCATTCATATACAAATTGTAGCAAGGAAAAACCATAATCCAAGCACAACCCAGGACCAAAAACAGTTCATCAGCACAACATAGTAAATATCTCTGCACACTGAAATGATACTAGTTATGCTACTTTCATTATTCATGCAAGCATTTTTTTTACTGTTTTCCCTGTGCTTTTTTGGGCTCCGTTGGGACTTATCACAGGAAAAAAGTAACAAACACAAGACTATTAGGAGTGTAACTGCGAGTTACACATGTATCTGGCTTGTGTAAATAAGAGTTACACATGTATATAGCATGTGTAACTAGGACTTACACTTCCGCATGACTTGTGTAATCGGAAGTTACACATGTATCTGGATTGTGTAAATAAGAGTTACACATGTATATAGCATGTGTAACTAGGATTTACACTTCCGCATGTCTAACTTGCTAAATTAATTACAAAAATAGTTCCTCACAATAATTTTGAGTGACATGGACATAAATGTCATGTGCATTCCAGCCGAACCTTGGCGGCTAAAAAAAAACACCACAGTAAATATCTCTTGACACTGAAATGATACTAGTTATGCCACTTTCATTATTCATGCTAAGCATTTTTTCTACTGTTTTCCCAATACATTTTTGGGCTCCATTGTGACTTATCACATGAAAAATTGACAACACAAGACTATTAGGAGTATAACTGCGAGTTACACATGTATCTGGCTTGTGTAAATAAGAGTTACACATGTATATAGCATGTGTAACTAGGAGTTACACTTACGCATGACTTGTGTAATCGGAAGTTACATATGCATATTGCTTCTGTACTAAGAAGGTAAATAGATTTTGCACGGAAGATCTTACGAAAAATGTGAATACTATCCCAAAATAAATGTAAATGCTACCATCTTAAACATACTTACCAGTATTGTATGAAAGGTGTTCCGACTTCCTCGTGCTTCATATAAAAACTTCTCGACAAACATCTTAGAGGAGAACTCCTCATCCAAAAGTGATTGCCAGTTTACTTGGATAGACAGCTAGACATACTTTACTACCACGGCGCAAGCGTGAAGTTGAGCATAGAACTTACTGCAAATTGCTTATTTTCCATCACTTCCAGCTCGACCTGCTTCCTGATAGAGTGATGGTATGCCTCCAAACTCTGTCATCAAAGAAAGCATAATGTAGAGCAAAAAAAATTTTGACACGTGTAGAGAAAACTTTAGATGCCTGTTATATAAAATGATCAAATACTTACTGTAGGGATGAGATAAATATAAAGATATAGGTGGCCTACCATAATGAATGATTCTCGGTACGCTTGACTTGTCTATCCCCATTCCGAAAGGAAATAATCCTTTTGACTATCTTAGCATAGGACGAGGTTAAAACAAAATCAAGTAGCATTGCACGTTTCCCTCAAAAAGTGTTGATCGTATAGCCTCTCTGAGAAAAGATTGTATACTTTGTACTTCCCCTACAAAATTAAGATTGATCAACAGGCCATACAAGAAGCATTTCACTAGCATATCAATACACGAAATATTGCCACCCACCATAACTACTTCAAAAATGAACCACACAAATGAACAGAAAGAAAGATATGAAAAGTACGAACACATACTATAGTATGTTTAGCTTGATTATCAGACTCAAATCAAACAACAAGTTGGCAGGAAAAAAAACAACAACCACCAACTAGTTAAAATGCATACACGGGACAACAAAATATGATAATTGCGGAATGCTGAAATGTGTCCTAATTGTTCTCAGTTAAGTAAATAAATATCAAAAAGTAGAACAATGTCCAGTCGTAAAAACTTGACAAAAACCACAATTTAGTAACCTAATCTGCTTTACCTGTACATTGACTACTGATATGTAACTTTTCATTCCATCCCATTGTTCTTACATTTTTTTTTTATTATTTGACAACACCATTACCAGTAATTGACGCTCTACAAGAGATATTAGTTGATGACAAAATTGAGATAAAATTTCGATTACATATATAATCTAAGTCTTGAAATCGTATTGCGTCATTTTGCTTAAATTTGAAAAATTAAAGGAAATATAGATTGAACTAAAAATTATTAGTTAAAAACAGATAAAATTAGAGATGAGCAAAAATTAGTTCGAAAATCGAAGTATATGAAATTTGTATCAAATATATGGGTAAAAGAGATAATGATTCACTGATTTCAACTCTGAAAACCAATTTTTGATCGAGATAAAAGATTAAAAGATATATCGATTGTTGTTCAAGAACCCTAGAAATTTTTCTTGAATTTTTTTTCAAAATTTTCCTCTCAAAAGTCAGATTAATGTGACATTATAACAGACCTAACTCTGACTATGATTTTAATAATAGATTTAACATGAAATCAAGCTTTTAAAAGTTATCAAAATCATAAAATTATTTTTCAGAAATAAAAATTTGAAAATCGAAGAATCTACCTATTGAATTGAAATGTTAAAGATAAAGGAAACTTACTTGTTTTCTAGGTGAATCTTCTGATTCATTTGTTGGTGATGATTATCACCGAACTTTTTCATTAACTTTCACTAAATCTTCAAGAACAAGTGACGTTGATGTTAAATCTAGCTTTTGATGATGAGTTCAACCGATCTGTAATTCTTAGATCTAGGTTTTGAAATGGTTTTTTCGCTGAAATTTTCGATCAGAAATCACATCTTCTCTGTGTGCTTCATCTAAAGAGAGAGAATGAAAAAAGAAAATGAAACCGATAATAAAACCTCTAGCTAATTCCATTAGATATATATAGTTAGGGGTATTCTTGGAATTATCAAATTACCATGGCTGAAAACTTTATTAACAGGCCCTGAATTCTAAAGTTTTGCCTAAAAATATCAAAATGTGAAAGAATGGAGTTGATAGTGAATGATCCATTTTGTGGGGCTTCTATATATTGAATCCATACAGTAGGGGGTTATAGTATTTTTCACTTTACAATATTTTGATTCAACCACTACCTTGTTAGGAATTTCATTGGAGAGATCAATTTCCACCAAAATACTTACATAGTATCCAATTTCTTGCTTCAGAGTTGTAGGATCTACTCGAATTGGTCTACCAATTGCCCTACCCATGGACATAAGAATATCTTCTTTCCAATACTCAATACTAAAACCAGGAAATAACATCCAAACAAAAGCACTTGGAGATTTTTGTTGCTTAGATTTAAAATCACACTCCCAATATCTAAGTTTCAGGTATTGAGATTCAACTTCCCAGAATCCTTCATATACAAATTTCATGTCCACCTGATTCTCTAGTTTAATGATAAAGAAACCTTTGCCAATAGGAATAAATTGACATTTAGCTGTGAGTGTCCATTGCTTCCTTAAACTTGCTTCTGCAGTTGAAATTTTCAATTTCATGAAATACAATCTACCAATCAAACTAAACCTCCATTCATTCACACTCTCATCAATAATCTCATCAGGTATGAAAACTGATGGACTAAAATTAAGAGGAACATAAGAATCATCTGAACTAAACTTTTTTGAAATCTCAGATTCCGATCGAGAATTTGAAGACTCTCCATCGATTTTCAGTTTTTAGACATATTTAATGATAATCACCTGAAATCAACGTTAAAATACTACTCTAACTAACGATTGAAACAAGATTTTCACCTGAATTGATGACGCTGTATCACAGAAAACGAAAAATTTTGAGAAAAAAAAGTCACTGTTTCGATCGCCGAGTTGCAGAGCACGACTCGGTTCCTAATCACTTCTTCTTCTATGTTTTTGTCTCAAAACTTCACGGTATTTATCGACTAAAGATGAAGAACTACTAAGGGGATCTTGTGGAACTTCATCAACAAAAGGTATGTGGAGACTTGAACACATCTATCACTCAAAAGTATATCTACTCTATCTCCTATTTGAGACAAAAGTCGTATATCTATATAGACTTCAATTATACACATTTGATATTTCGAGCTGAGTTTAACTCGCTTACATATTTCTCGAAATATGTGTTGATAAGCTTTCGTTTTAACCAAGTTCATCTTATATTCTTGACGAAAGTCAAAAGATGATCATGTGAAAATCGCCTCGTAACATCTTACATGATTTGTGTGAGACGGTCATTTGATGTAGACTCATAATGTTTCGTATTGATCATTCGATCGCTTGAAAATTGCTTCGAAGTTAATAGTTTGTGTGAGACAGCTATTGTCGTCTTCTAAGAATGTTTCAATGCTTGAAATGGGAGTTTAGAAAACTTAACCATAATTGGATTATAAGCACAGTATGCGTACTTGCATATGTGTTGATCCAAGACCGAAATGTAGTATACATACTCGTATGCGTACTTGCAAGGTCAGGTAAAGTCCGGGAGCTAGAGTATGCGTAACTGTACGCATAACGGCGAAGTCAGTTGAAGTCCGGGTATTATAGTATGTGTACTTGTACACATACTGGATTCAACTGAAGCTTGGAACTGTACGACAATATGCGTACACGTTTGCATACTGGCGAACACAATCCAAGTCCGGCTACTTAGGTATACGTACCCGTTTGCTTACTTGAGTAGGTTATGTTCTAAAATCGGTTTGTTCATGAACTAATTAATACACGCATTTATGTGTTTATTTTGATCTCGATTCTTTATATCTTTAGTACCATTTTTATATTTATTTTGGTATTTTATGTCTTTGTAGGTGTTTTTGGAGAAATACACTATTACGGAGAAATTGGCTCGAAAAGTGCATCCCAGAATTACTAAAGGCACCTCGAAAATATGTTGGAAACACCTCGAAGAAAAGTGTTGTTGGCACCCAACGAAAGTGCTAAAGGCACCCGAAGGATTGATAAGAGCACCCTGATTTTGGTATTTATACCCCAGTGCTAAAGGGAACCTAAGTCTGGCTAAGGGGACTCCACCATCTTCCACACTTTCAAATGGATATTAGCGGGAAAAATGAGATTCCAGGTATGTAAATTGTTGGATCAAAGTTAGACGAGTTTTATGGAGATTCAATTTCCAAACTCGATTGGTCTGGACTTGAATGGACCAGACATGGGGTGTATAAGTGTTGGATCCGAAGGACATGGGCTGGATAATCCGGACTTCGTTAATCATGGAAGGATAGTTTCTCGGTTTGAACAGAGAAGATTTTGTGAGAGATATAATCGTATTTTCTCGATCAGTTGGATTGTATTGGGCCTGTTTGGGTGAAACAGGGAAGGTAGTTGAACGAGTCACGTAAAAGAAGAAATTAACATCGATTTCTTGTAAAACAGGGGAGCTATAATATCTCGGTTCTTTTGGAAATCATTTTTTGGTAACTACATGGAGAGGAAGAAGATATATTCGTCTGGATTTTTTCCAAGATATTTTAGGAAGTTGGTTTGGCTGAGAAGACGCGTAGGAGAATTAAAGGGAAATAAAATCCGTGAATTATTGCTAAAGAAAGCCGAAGAAGCGAAAGATATTTCAAAAAGATTTTCTCGGATTTAATCGGTGATGTGGTGTATATATAGTCGGCTGGAACCTAACAGAGGAGTTATCGAGGTGTTGGGGGTCGATACGGAGGATTAGGGAGGCTGCAGTAAAGAAGAGAAGACGTAGCAGGAATATTTACATGTTGCTGCTGGTGGATAAGAATCTGAAGAACAAAAGCATGCATA
The DNA here is from genome assembly GCF_003573695.1 of Papaver somniferum. NCBI lineage: Eukaryota > Viridiplantae > Streptophyta > Magnoliopsida > Ranunculales > Papaveraceae > Papaver > Papaver somniferum. The sequence continues at coordinate 65,324,772 of NC_039358.1, forward strand.
CGACAGTCTCTAAATATGCTACAATTCATAACTGTCGTTCTCCCTACAACAGAAATCATTGTCACAGTTAGCTTGTAACGCTTATAAACGTTACAGTTCTCTGTTTTTGTTATTCTTCTTCCTTTTCTTCATTGTAAACACTTTTGGAGCTATGGATCATCATTTGAGCGAGTGTTTGACATTATGAGCTAAACCCCAACACTGGGACAATGGAGGAAGCCATTCTTCACGAGTGTGGTAATTCTATTATTTCTTTCATGACTTATTGCATTGATTTTTAATTGATATATGATTTTTATTGAGTGATTGTTATTTCAATTGATGGGTCATGCTTGTTTAAATGTTTTGATGTCTCATGCTCTAGATTTACAGTCAGTACTTTCAAAATCTACTTTCGGCAATGAATTAGAGTCAATAAATTATTTGAGCTATAAACGTCTAGAATTATTAGTTGAACCACATGAATGTGAGAATTGGTGGAATCCTGAGTCTCAATAATCTCCCGATATCGTGACAATTTTGTGTATATATTTCTAGTATTAAATCTGAAATCAAATATTTACAAGTCTTTAACGAACCCCTTTTCTTACCACTGTAAAAACTACATCAATTTTTGGCGCCGCCGACGCGGACTTGTTTTTAGGTTAGGTTTCAAATTTTATTTTTTAGGTTTATTTATTTTACTAGATTTTACTTTGGGTATTTTTGTTTTTGGTGTGCAGGTTTTGTTTGAAGCTAAAAGTGGAAAGTTGGATTTGCCTAAAAAGTACAGAAAATCCAAGATTTTTTGTTAGATTTTATTTTCTTTATTTTTGGACTTGTATATTTTTTTATTTATTAAAAAAAAAACGTGCACACACCAATTGCATCGTCAGACTACCGATTTTAGAAAAGCTCGTGGATTAGTAAGCTGAACCCGTGCCTTGGGCCTTATGGGAGTTACCAGCTGAAAGTCCACAAACCTCAGCCTTGTACCTTTGACCAGTCTTTGACTGTAGGTATATTTTGCTGTCGTAACCTGAGCTTACCCATTTTTGTCAGCCTTGTATTTGCATGTGCACAAATTATGTCGAACTGGTATTATAAAAGCCAATATAATGATTATTCGACTGAGCAACATAGACATTATCCTTATTATGACTATAATGTGAGTAGTGGTTGGGAACGCCCTTTTGAAGGATATGGGTCATACCATGGTGAGCCCAATTACTATTAACATGCATACTGGTTATACGAGCAAAATTCTTATATTTCTCCTCTAGAAGAGGCATGTAAGATACTTGAGTCAACACGTAAGTTACTTGAGTCGATACATAAGTTAGCGGACACAAATGACTTAGTTATGGACGAAAGAACTGTAACAATGAGTGAACCTTCTTTATAAGATAACCTCAGGAAGTTAGTTGAGTCAACATGTAAGTTAACTTAGTCAACACGTGAGTTTGCTGAGTCAACACGTAGGTTTGAGTTAGAGACGGAAGAAAGAATTGCTCGAATTACACTGAATTGCCAATACATTGCTTCATAAATCACCCTTGAAAATGAGGAAAAAAATTATTTACATAATCAAGATGACGAGGTTAGAATTGGAAGCGATACTTTAGATAAGGTTCGACCATCTTCATATTACTAAGATGATGAGGATAGTACTAATGATGATGGGGATAGTGTTGATGAAGAATTTGAAATATGTAGGCAGAGTTATCAGGAATTTGCTACTCCAATTGAGCTTTATAATGATAATGTTACTTCTAGTTCAAATCCAAATAATTTTAATGATTATTCACTTATTCAAGAGGACGAGGATTTGATTAAATACAACACTTCCTTAGATGATGTAGTATTTCCTTTTGATTACGAAGCCAATGATGGTTTAGAGGAACGAGTATATTTTGAGTCTAACGATTTAGAAACAATATACTTAGAAAAATAAATTGAACCCGTCGATATGAGTGAGTATGTACCTGATTTAGAAGAATCAATTTACCATTTTTAGGAATCTGATGACCTAGACTATAGGGAAGTTGTGACTAATCTTTCTAGAGACACTGAAAACTCTAAGTTTGGAGGTGATTATCATTCTCCATGTGCTTTAACTCTTAAAAAGGTCACTCACTTGGGACTTGACATATGTGCCTCAACCATTTTAGAAGATTATCTCCATACACGTTTTCCTGAACCTAATGATGTCCAGGAAGAAGTCAAGTTGTTAAAAACCCATCCTCTGGTTGATGTGGTTTACCCATGATATGATACCCAGATTGATTTTGTTTTCCCACAAAATATTTTTCAACCGATTGTGGGAACGTATGAGTTTCAAATGTGTCAGTTATTAAGTTTTGAGACTAAGCGTAAGTACTTTAGGAGATTAGAAACGACACATTGGTCTCAGAATGACCACCACTTTCATTGTGGTCAACTGTGTGAGTCAAATCTGATTGACTTAGAAGATCCTCAATTATTCAGGTTATTATTATGTGCTTCTAAATTTTCCAGACCTTAGAACCTGATCTTTCGGATCTTACTTATGAGGAGGTGCAACCCATGAAATTATTTTATTTAGACCCCTTTATTCAACCTGAACCTGACCACAACTAGATGTAGTTGTCTTAAACAGGAAACTAGGCAAGAGTTTGCTATGTTTATTCACTTTCTTGGTTTGTTGCAGTTTCTTTTTGTCTGTGGTAACACTTTTTGATGCAGATGATCCACAGTTGTTTGGGAGTATGGGAGAAACTTTTTAGTTGCAATAAATAAACTCCAGAGCCTAGAAATTTATGCCCATTAAGGATAGCACTAACCAATCTAAGTGGATGAAAGCATCTTGGTTGTAGGAGTTGAGGAACCAATCTGAGTGGATGGAAACATCTAAATAGAGTCTATTCATAAAAGCACAGAGCTCAGGTGTTAGAAATAACATGATAGTTTCACCGTATCTCAGAATCATCTTATTATTTTTGTTTTTATTTTTTGCACAATTTTTATGTTGATGTCTGCTGGGTTGAAATCGGGTGATTGAGTTACTAATTAAAAAAAAAGTTGGAAAAAAAAAATTGAAAAAAAAAATGAGACCAGACCATCAAACCAACCGAATAAATTCAATAAAATTGACCACTGGTTCCCTTGTATATGCCAGCTGAGTTGATATTAGTCCAGGCCAGTATCTCAATACATTAGGTCATAGGATTCATCTTGGCATTGACGTCCATTCGTAACCATCTACTTATATTTCTATCTTCTTAATCTATTCATGTGATTTGTTTGATTCCGGATATTGATGTCCATAGTGCGACTATCTGAGTAGAGCTTTGTCACTTATATATGAATTTTAGTATGTGAGTGCAAACTCGTGTACAACAATTGGAATTTCGTATCAGGGTACTTCCTCCTGTAGTCAATGAGAGTATGCCAACCAAGGAGATTCTTTAGTGCCTTCCAAGGTTCTGTGTAGATAGCTAGGGTCTGGAGTAAAGGTTTTGTGGGTATATCTTTTGTAAACCCTCCCGAGACTATAACTCGGCCACTAGGTCCACCTAGGGGTTTAAAGGCTTGTTGCACACGCTAAGTGCTATCGCGATGCCTACGACAGTGAGTTAGGATTTTATTTTGTAAATTTGATTTGCTCGGGACTAGCAAATAATAAGTTTGGGTGTATTTGATAGACACATTTATGTGTCTATTTTGATCTCGATTTTTTATATCTTTAGTACCCATTTTTATATTTATTTTGGTATTTTATGTCTTTATAGGTGTTTTTGGAGAAATACACTATTACGAAGAAATTGGATCGAAAAGTGCATCCCAGAATTACTAAAGGCACATCGAAAATATGTTGGAAACACCCCGAAGAAAAGTGTTGTTGGCACCCAAAATAAGTACTAAAGGTACCCGAAGGTTTGATAAGAGCACCCCTGATTTTGGTATTTATACCCCAGTGCTAAAGGGGCCCCAAGTCTGGCTAAGGGGACTCCACAATATTCCACACTTTCAAATGGATATTAGCGGGAAAAATGAGCTTTCACGTACGTAAATTGCTGGATCAAAGTTAGACGAGTTTTATGGAGATTCAATTGCCAAACTCGATTGGTCTGGACTTGAATGGACCAGACATGGGGTGTATAAGTGTTGGATCCGAAGGACATGGGCTGGATAATCCGGACTTCGTTAATCATGGAAGGATAGTTTCTCGGTTTGAATAAAGAAGATTTTGGGAGAGATATAATCGGATTTTCTCGATCAGTTGGATTGTATTGGGCCTGTTCGGGTAAAACAGGGAAGGTAATTGAACGAATCACGTAAAAGAAGAAATTAACATCGATTTCTTGTAAAACAGGGGAGCTATAATATCTCGATTCTTTTGGAAATCATTTTTTTGGTAATTACGTGGAGAGGAAGAAGATATATTCGTCTGGATTTTGTCCAAGATATTTTAGGAAGTTGGTTTGGCTGAGAAGACGTGTAGGAGAATTAAAGGGAAATAAAATCCGTGAATTATTTCCAAAGAAAGTCGAAGAAGAGAAAGATATTTCAAAAAGATTTTCTCGGATTTAATCGGTGTTGTGGTGTATATATTGTCGGTTGGAACCTAACATAGGGGTTATCGAGAAGTTGGGGGTCGATACGGAGGATTAGGGAGGTTGCAGTAAAGAAGAGAAGACGTAGCAGGAATATTTCCCTGCTGCTGCTGGTGGAGAAAGAGCTGAAGAACAAAATCCTGCATACGACAGTCTCTAAATATGCTACAATACATAATTGTGGTTCTCGCTACAGCAGAAAGCATTGTCACAGTTAACTTGTAACGCTTATAAACGTTTCAGTTCTCTGTTTTTGTTATTATTTTTCTTCCTTTTCTTCATTGTAAACACTTTTTGAGCTATGGATCTTATTTTGAGAGAGTGTTTGACATTATGAGCTAAACGCCAACACTGGGACAATGGAGGAAGCGATTCTTCACGCGTGTGGTAATTCTATTATTTCTTTTATAACTTATTGCATTGATTTTTAATTGATATATGATTTTTATTGAGTGATTGTTATTTCAATTGATGGGTCATGCTTACTTAAATTTTTTGATGTCTCATGCTCTAGATTTACAGTCAATACTTTCAAAATCTACTTTCGGCAATGAATTAGAGTCAACAAATTATTTGAGCTATAAACTTTTAGAATTATTAGTTGAACCACATGAATGTGAGAATTGGTAGAATCCTGATTCTCAGTAATCTCTCGATATCGTGACAATTTTGTGTATATATTTCTAGTATTAAATCTAAAATCAAATCTTTACAAGTCTTTAACGAACCACTTTTCTTACCACTGTAAAAACTACATCACTAATACGTTTATGTAATAAGGAATGCAATCTTTTGCAAATTGTGGCTATAATGTTCATAAATTGATTCGAGTGAATCAAAATTGATTTTGCTTCAATTGTGTATTGTATACTTCTATGAGAATATAAACAATTGAACAACTCTAGAAATAGTTTCATTTGAGTCATTTGAACTAGTTATGGTTAAGATGAATAAGGTTGATATGAAAATGTTCATATGGTTGACTTCGGTTAAGTATTGTTGAGCCAACAAAGGTGTACACGTTTAGGTACGGTTACTCATATCTAAATGAAGTCACTTTTCATTTGTGTGTAACAATCTAAGTTCGATATAACGGTTGAAAGATATTAGCTTGAGTCTAATTAGGTTTTCATCTAACGGTGAATATTGAATGCTTTGTTACCAAGGTAACATTGATTGCAAACCCTGATTTGAAAACTATATAATGGAGAACTCTAGAAACTGGGAAACCTAATCCTCACACTTCATGTGTGATATTAGTTGCGACTAGAGTCGATTCTCCTTTAACCTTAGGTTTTTCTAGAACCCAATAGGTTAACGACTTGAAGACTTCATTGGGATCGTGAAGCCAAACCCAACTATTTTCTCTGTAGTTGCATGTTCTGATCTTGTTGTTTTCTATCGTGATTGAGTGCTATCTTCTCGAGATTTAATCTCCGATTGTCAAGATAAAAAGTAGTCATAAACATCTTCGTCCCATCGTTTGTGATTCCACAATATATTGTTTTGATACCATACGATTAAGATTATTATGAGGTGATTAATATTTCTAGGTTGTTCTTCGAGAATATAAGTCTAGTAGGTTTATCAATTGGTTCCTGTTCACCTTGATTTATCAAAAGACGGAACATAGGTATATCTGTGGGAGACAGATTTATCTATTCAATAGACTTTTCTGTGTGAGACAGATTGGTTTATCAAGTCTTCGACTTTGGGTCATAGCAACTCTTAGTTGTTGGTGAGATCAGATAAGGAAATCAACTGCGCAGAATCCGGAGTGGTTCTAGAGGCGTAAGGAACGCGACTGTACCTTGATCAGTGTGATATTGGCTAGGGCTCAAGTATATTCCAGTCTGAAGTTAACTTTGAGTAGGTTAGTGTTTGTAACGGCTTAATACAGTGTGGTGTTAAAATCTGGACTAGGTCCCGGGGTTTTTTGTGCATTTGCGGTTTACTCGTTAACAAAATTTCTGGTGTCTGTGTTATTTCTTTTCCGCATTATATTTTCTATATAATTGATTAAATTGATTGACACTTGGATATTGGTTTTTGATACCGTCCAAGTTATTTCTTATATTCAATCAGGCTCGCAAATTCCTATTTATTTGATTGCAGATTGAATTGAGAAATTGAGATATAACTCTTTGATATACTTTTCTTAAGATTGAGTCTGACTGTCTAGTTGATTCTCTTGAAAGTATATTGGAGTTAGTCCATACAGATTGCTAAGCGAAATATTGGGTGTGGTTGTTAGACCCCCGTTTTTTCAATTGGTATTAGAGCAGGCAAACATTTTTAAGACCTCATAAGTATGTGTTTGTAGCGATCTAACTCTATGGACAATAGTGTTATCTCAGATAAACGCATCACTAGAAATAAAAGTTATGTTTCCATGAAATCTATTAAATAGAAAGATTCGTCTATCTCGAATTTAGATGAACATTGTGTTCCAACGAAACAGGGTTGCACTGATAAGTGCCACCCTGATTACCTTTCGAACGAGTCTGACTATGTTGAAGAAACGGAAGCATCCAAAGAGAGTTAAATGATTCTAAATCTTGTTAGAATCCAGGCTGGTAGAATCAATCGGCTGAAACACAACGTCAATGCACTTATCGGTATAGTGAAAGATCGTGACTCTAAATTAAAGGCTCTTAGCGAGGAAAATGCCGAAGTTTGTTCCTCACGAACCTTACTCGAGGCGAAACTCAAAAATTATGCCTTGGAAATTGGACATCTTTTGAGTAAACTCTCTATTTGAGGATGTTCTAAAGAGTCCAATATACCAATCTCTTCTGTTCCAACTGTAAATTCAGTTCCAGAAGCTAAATCGCAATCCCTTCCGATTAGAAAAAATGTGCTTGTATCTTCCTCTAATCAAGGAAACTTCACATCGCTCGGAAGGAAGAAATCTCCTAACAATATTGTTAAGTCTGTTCACTCTAATCACTCAGGTGATCAGAAAGTGTGTCTCTTTTGTGATTCAAAAGGACATGTTGAACGAAAAAGCAAATCCAGGTTGAATGACAATTCTATTGTTCGACTTCAACACACCTTAGATTTAATACTCAAAGGTGTAACTGACATTCGGATGTCTAAACCTATTGGTTTTAGTACTCACCCTGTGAATTCTTCCAGTAAAGTCAGTTCAATTTGCTCATCAAATGTTCAGACAAATTGTAGCCTTAATACAATTTGGTCAAGGAGATTTCAGAAAGGTCCCCCTCGACCTAACGAGAAGAATGATGTTCAAGATGTGAAAAAGGTTCCTGTAGATGGAAGCAACAGTGGAGATATGAATGACAACCTTAATCTGATAATTGAAGGATACAAGGATCTTATCAACATGCTGTCAAAATCCTCCAAACAAACTTTTTCTGGTAAGGACTCGAACTTAGTCTCGTATTTTGATGACAACAAGTTTTATGATAACTTTTCACATCAAAAAGGATTCTTTCCTAGAATTGGAAAGAAAAAGAGACTCAACCGTGAACACCATTCATTTAATGAGCTTAGGGCTCATACTTGTGCTAATTAATCACAAGGTTGAAATCTCACTCACAAAAAATATCCTGGTTGAGTGAGATATGGTCAGGTGTACTTATTGGTATTTGCTTCCTAATTAGTCGAGCTATTTTCTTACCGTTCGTAGAAAAACTATTGTTTATAGACAGCACTGCCTAAGTATTGTTTGTGTCTCAAGAATTTCTTCGTTTTTCTTATTGTTTTAGTTTCGAAGAAGTTTTTGTTGCAACTAAGTTGCCTGCTACTCTTGTGCTCTAAATTGTTTCTCTGTGGAGATATAAAATTTATTGAGCCAAAATTTGTGAAAGAAAATATTCACGTAGCAAAATTATATTGTTGAGTCTTAAGGTACGTTTTGTTTTGGTTTTGTTTTTTTTGGGTTCGGATTGTGTTCATACGGGTACCCATGACTTACTTGTCACGAACTGTATTTAGAAACCCTAAAAGTCACCTTCCCTAAGAAACCATTTAAATATCAAACCTATTGAGTCACGTACGCATACTCTAGGTTATTATCGTTTTGTCAAGAATGTCTTCACCTTCTCGCACTGGTGGTTTTGCAAGAGGTTTTCTTGATAAAGGTATTGGTTTCAAGTCCAAGGGGAGGAAGAAAAGAACCCTAGTAGAAGATGATGATCAAAATCATATTGCCTCCATGCTACTATGCCTATACTCATCAGGATGTTGAGAATGAGGATATGGTTTTTGCTGAAGTGGTTCATGATTTTCTTAAATACTTTGAGGAAGCAAAACTGCAACTCTTTGATACTATGAAGAGTCTTGATGTGTTAAGAACTGAGTTAAAAAAGGTTAATTCAGATCTTGTTCTCATTAAGACACATGTTAAATATCTTCTCAATGAGGATATCTTCTCTGAAGGAGTAGTGGACGCTGTCAATCACAAGCTCAAAGGACTCAAGACTCGTGGGGGTTCTAGAAGTGATCCTTGATTTCCGTTCATGATTGGTTTTACTGGTTTAAGAGTCTATTGATTTTTTCTTGTTGTCTTTATTTTGTCTAGGAAACTTCTTATGAGAATTTATTCTTGTGTTTTAAGAAGGATAACTAGAGTTTGGAATAACAATTATTGTGAGTACACACAGCTATTGCCAACGATTTTCATCTTGCAATGTTTTTAGATTTGTTTATTTAAATTCTAAAGTTTATTTGGAAGATGATTTTGCAGTATTAATATTTATGTTTTTATATATTGCAACTTGTTATGGGATATCTGTGTTTGCATCCGTGAACTATGATTGTCCCTTATATGTCAAAAGTTAAGCCTATTATGTCATTATGCAAATATTGATGAAGATAGGATGAACTTTTGATTGCAAAGATTAAGTCTATTATATGTCTTTATGCAAATATTGATGAAAAATATAATGAATCTTTGAATATTCCGCAGTATTGGTCTTTCCCTGATCCACTTATATGCGAAAATACTGTGTGGCTCCGTAAGTTCTCTTATATTGAGCATTTTCGATTAAATTAATCATTAGGGTTCTCTTGTGGTTAATTTAATTGAGTATTTGGGTACAAATTCACGTTTCATGTGATTTGTTAATGTCCAAAGAAATCCTTATTTTCTTGTGAAAGTAAGGTCGCTCTTGTTGTTCTTTCGGGAATGACATTTTATGGGGGAGAGTTCTTAATTGAACTTGTGCTTAATTGCCAAATCTTTGTGTGGAGTGCGGTTGTGGAATATTGTAGGAGTTTTCTTGTATCTTTAGAAACTCCTTGATGAATACACTAAGTTTCGACTATGTGAAATCATCGAAACAAAGTTGATATGTTCAGTCATGAAGTATCTCTATGAGAATTTCATTATGATCCCACTAGTTTTCGTACCTTTGCAAATTTATATTGACAAAAAGAGAGAGAATTAATGTGTAGTTCACACTAAAAATATATATGGTTTATGGATCATTATGTAAGGGAGAGCGGTTTTCATGTGAGATGAAGTATTAACTAAGGGGGAGTGATACATATCACCATAGTATTGTTGTCAAAGTTGTGATATAATTGGACTTTGATACTGTGTAATAATACTATGACACTGTATAACAATGATTAAGAGCTATTATTTTCTCATTGTTTATAGCTACGGATCTTCAACAACTATGATGCTGAGTTGAACACATTCAGAATCACTGGAGTACTTGGAAGTGACGAAGATTTCGAGTAATGTTGAAGAACCAAGGAAATCAAGCATTTGGATGAGGAGCTACAAAGTTTATTTATTTTGTAATCCATATGTATTGATAGTTTTGTCACTAAAATTGACAAAGAGGAAGATTGTTAGAGCACTCGCTCGAACTCGCAAGGTTGCTATCTCAAGCTTGTTGTCAAGTTTAGTTGGCAAAACTATAAATATTGGTTTCTATTCTACTTATAACTGAGTCTCGGATTAGGATAGAAAGTGTAGTTGAGCATTAAACTTCACGGCATTCATCGATTAAAGATGAAGAACTACTAAGGGGAGCTTGTGGAACTTCATCAACAAAAGGTATGTGGATACTTGAACTCATCCATCACTCAAAGGTATATCTACTCTATATCTTATTTGAGACAAAAATCGTATACACATTTGATATTTCGAGCTGAGTTTAACTCACTTACATATTTCTCGAAATATGTGTTGGCAAGCTTTCGCTTTAACCAAGTTCATCTTATATTCTTGACTAAAGTCAAAAGATTATCATGTGAAAATCGCCTTGTAACATCTTACATGATTTGTGTGAGACAATCATTTGATGTAGACTCGGAATGTTTCGTATTGATCATTCGATCACTTGAAAATTGCTTCGAAGCTAATAGTTTGTGTGAGACAGCTATTGTCGTATTCTAAGAATGTTTCAATAATTGAAATGGGAGTTTAGAACACTTAACCATAATTGGATTATAAGCACAGTATGCGTACTTGTATATGTGTTGATCCAAGACCGGAATGTAGTATGCATACCCATATGCGTACTGGCGAGGTTAGGTAAAGTCCGGGAGCTAGAGTATGCGTACCTGTGCGCGTACTGGCGAAGTCATCTAACGCCCGGGTACTATACTATGCATACCTGTATGGGTACTGGATTCAACTGAAGCTTGGAACTATACGACAGTATGCGTACCCGTTTGCATACTGGTGAACACAGTCCAAGTCCAGCTACTTAGGTATGCGTACCCGTATGCGTACCCGTTTGCGTACTTGAGTAGGTTATGTTCTAAAATCGGTTTGTTCATGAACTAATACATTTATATAATAAGGAATGCAATCTTTTGCAAACCGTGGCAATAATGTTCATGAATTGATTCGAGTGAATCAAAATCGATTTTGCTTCAATTGCGTCTTGTATACTTCTATGAGAATATAAACAATTGAAAAACTCTAGAACTAGTTTCATTTGAGTCATTTGAACTAGTTATGGTTAAGATGAATAAGGTTTATATGAAAATGTTCATATGGCTGACTTCGGTTAAGTATTGTTGAGCCAACAAAGGTGTACACGTTTAGGTACGGTTACTCATATCTAAATGAAGTCACTTTTTATTTGTGTGTAACAAGCTAAGTTCGATCTAACGGTTGAAAGATATTATCTTGAGTCTAATCAGGTTTTCATATAACGGTAAATATTGAATGCTTTATTTACCAAGGTAACATTGATTCCAAACCCTGATTTGAAGACTATATAAAGGAGAACGCTAGCAACTGGGAAACCTAATACCCACACTTCATGTGCGATACTAGTTGCGACTAGAGTCGATTTTCCTTTAACCTTAGGTTTTTTTAAATCCCAGTAGGTTAATGACTTGAAGACTTCATTGGAATTGTGAAGCCAGACCCAACTATTTTCTCTGTAGTTGCATGTTCTGATCTTGCTGTTTTCTATCGTGATTGAGTACTACCTTCTCTAAGATTTGCTCGAGATTTAATCTGTGATAGACAAGATAAAAAGTAGTCACAAACATATTCGTCTCATTGTTTGTGATCCCATAATATCTTGTTTCGCTACCATACGATTAAGATTATTGTGAGGTGATTGATATTTCTAGGCTGTTCTTCGGGAATATAAGTCTGGTATATCAATTGGTTCATGTTCACCTTGATTTATCAAAAGACGGAACAAAACTCATAGGTATATCCGTGGGAGACATATTTATCTATTCAATAGACTTTTTTGTGTGACAAAGATTGGTTTATTAAGTCTTCGACTTTGGGTCGTAGCAACTTTTAGTTGTGGGTGAGATCAACTAAGGGAATCAAGTGCACAGAATCCGGCATGGTTCTAGAGGCATAAGGAACACGACTGTACCTTGATCAGTATGATATTGGTTAGGGCTCAACTACATTCCAGTCTGAAGTTAACTTGGAGTATGCTAGTGTCTGTAGCGGCTTAATACAGTGTGGTGTTCAAATCTGGACTAGGTCCTGGGGTTTTTTCTGCATTTGCGGTTTCCTCGTTAACAAAATTGCTGGTGTATGTGTTATTTATTTTCCGCATTATATTTTCTATATAATTGAAATATCACAGGTTGTGCGTAAGTTCAATCAATTGTGAATCCAACCTTTGGTTGTTGATTAAATTGATTGACACTTGGATATTGGTTTTTGATACCGACCAATTTATTTCTTATATTCAATCGGGCGCGCAAATTCCTATTTGTTTGATTGCATATTTAATTGAGAAATTGAGATGTAACTCTTTGATATACTTTTCTTAAGATTGAGTCTGACTGTCTAGTTGACTCTTGAAAGTATATTGGAGTTAGTCCATACAGATTGCTAAGCGAAATATTGGGTGTGGTTGTTAGACCCTCGTTTTTCAATTGTTATACCCCTACTTTTTTAATTGGTATCAGAGCATGCAAAATCGCCAACACCTCGTAAGTCTGTGTTTGTAGCAATCTGACTCTATGGACGAGTCTCTCTAATAACGTACCAGTTCAGAAATTACCAGATGATTTCAAAGATTGGATTCACCTGAGAGAACTGTCATATCTAAGTCAATGTCTAAACATTCTCTTGATGTCGAAATTGTTGATAACTGGGAAACACGCCTAGAAGAACAGTTGGATGAACTTTCTGACGAAGGAGAATCAGATATTGATAGAGATGTTGATGAGAAAGTCTCAGAGTATGTTAAGCTATTGGATTCATTGGAAAAGAAAAAGAAGGTAACTTCTCATGTCACACGTTTTCTGACTAATCTCTGTCGCGAAAACAAGAAATTGAGAAGAATTTATCAAGGTCTTTATATATGGAATTCCAGTAATGATTCGATCCTCAAAGATCATGAGAATGACATAAGTAAAAAATCACATGATTGTGATAATCTTCGTAGATATTTCTTTAAATTGGAAGAAAAACTTGCAGCGACTGAAGCAAGGATTAACTCCCAGCAAGCAAGTTTTGATGACAGAGAAAGCGCTTATCTCGCTCGAAAAAAAAATCCTTGAAGCTGATTTAACTGCTGCTCTTGATAAAATCAAGATGTTGGAAGATGACTTTAAAAAGTTCAATACTAGTTCAAGCAAATTAACCACAATGCTAGGAGAAAGTAAAAATCATCGTGATACACGAGGATTGGGCTATAAAGGAATAGATGCTCCAAGTATTAGCAAAGAGGTAAAATATGTCAAGGCTAGTGATTCTTCTCAACAAAAGGTTTCCACTGATGGAAAAAGTGAAATACCTTCACCGGTACTTAAGGTTCCAAAGAGAAAAGTATATTAACCTCCAAAGCCTGCACACACGATTCCAGGTAAGAACATTACTTATGTTTGCCATTATTGCGGAAACAAAGGTCACCTGAAAAGGGGGATATCGTTTTCGTATAAGGAATAAGAAACTTCATGATGTTCTTGTTTGGGTATCACAAGAAGTTATGAAACCTGGATCATATGTTAAGGCTAATATTACAGGTTGTAACTGTTCAACCTTTAGGCAAAGGAATTAGTGTTGCGATAAACCTAGTTTTGCCTATAAATGTCATAAGAAGCCTTTTCACAATCGTAATGATTATCAAAAGGATAAATTTGTAAAGACAAATACAAGATCCGATGCTCCCAATTGGATAAAGACTAACATGCAAAAGAATTGGCAATCCAATTCTCTTCTGAGAATTCTAGAACAGAGTAATGGGAAGAAGGTTCTGGTTGTTCCTAAACGCACTCAAAAGTGGGTACATAAGAAAGTCAATGATTCTTTGAGTGTGAAAATAAATGATTTCCTAGAAAATTCCATGACTATGGAGAAGGCAGTATCCATGATGTTGGAAGTTAAAAAGTTCTTTGGAAAGTTGGATTTGAATATGAAAGTTTCTAAAAGCGATCTCTTTCATGATAATCCAAAAGTGAAACACAAGAACTGGTGGAAGAAGAAACGGAATAAGCCAAAAACTATAGATGGTGAAAATTCCATAGTTGCGAAAAAGCCTATTTCAGTCACTTGTGGTGAGAAAGACATCGTTCACCTCAACACAACTTGATTGTGTTGTAAGTGCATCCTCATCAAGGAATTCCCCGTTATGTATACGGTGAGGGAAACACGAGAATTGGGGCGTACATATTATGTTAGGTAATATTTTGAATATTTGGTAAGGATGTAGAATTTGATTGGATTCCTCTAAGAAGGTATGTCTATAAACTTGAGCAAGATTTATGTTTTTATTATTTGCTTAAAGTACTTATAATGATCCATTTACCTTGTGTATCGTTCATGTCTACCTAACTTGATTTGTGTTTAAGGTTCTTAAATGTTTAGGTTTGAAAATAGTAGTTCGAGATGTTTGGCCTTCATGGTACACATACCAGGTATGCATACCATCATTTAAAATTAAAATCCAGGGACTTCAGTTCGTGAACATCGTTTGCGAACAGTTCCAGTTCACGAAATTCATTTACACCCGTTTGCGAATTGGCATGTAGACGTCAATATTTGACAACTTGTTTTGGCCGTAACTTCTTCGTCCGAACTAGGAATGACCTCATTCATTTTTCATTCTCTTCCTCTTTGAATTCTATTCAAAATGGTGATGGGAAATCCTGAATTTGGATGAGTTAAGATTGGTCTCTATCCCATCTCTTGTTTTTTAGTGTTTTGCTCTGTTTCGTCGCACTTGTACCACTTCTCTTGGACTTGGACACTTGGATTCTTGGAGTACTTTCTTCTAAGCTCATTTGTAGCTTATTTTTAAGAATGTTGTTGGTGATTCACAAAGAAGAAAGTTCAAGAATGGGCAGTAGTACGCGTTACTCTGGGATTCTTGAATGTTCATAATCCTCTTATGTGAACTATGGTGCATGGTCGTTAATGACTTTGTATTTTCTTCTTTGTTAAGAATTTTTTTTTATACGCCTTTGGTAGCCATCCTTGGTGTAAATCCGTGCGAAAAAGATTGATTCTACCTTCTAAGGGCAAATCATCTTGTATGTTCTTTACGAGTTTATTTCTTACAAGTTTGTCTCTTCGTTTTATTTTATCTAGGAAACTTCTTATGAGAATTTATTCTTGTGTTTAAGAAGGATAACTAGGGTTTGGTATATCAATTATTGTGATTACACATAGCTATTTCCAACGATTTTCATCTTGCAATATTTTTTAGATTTATTTATTTAAATTCTAAGTTATTTGGAATATGATCTTGTAGTATTTAATCTTATATATTGCAAATGTCTTATGAGATATATATGTGTTTACGTTCGTGAACTGTGATTATCTCATATATGCTCAAAAGTTAAGTCTATTATGTCTTTATGCAAATATTGATAAAGATAGAATGAACTTTTTCATAAAATTCCGCAGTATTGATCTTTCCCTGATCCACTTTTATGTGAAAGTATTGTATGGATCCGGAAGTTTTCTTATGTTGAGTGTTTACGATTAAATTAATCAACAAGGTCTAATTGTGGTTAATTTATTCGAGTTTACTGGATTCAAATCCATGTGATTTGTTAACGTCCAAAGAAATCCTTCTTTTCTTGTAAAAGTAAGGTCGCTCATGTTGTTCTCTTGGGAATGACATCAAATGGGGGAGAGTTCTTAAATGAACTTGTGCTTAATTGCCATATCTTTGTGGGGAGTGCGGCTGTGGAATATTGTAGGAGTTATCTTGTATCTTTATAAACTCATTGATGAATACTGTAAGTTTCGACTATGTGAAATCATCGAAACAAAGTTGATATGTTCTCTTTTAGTCATGGATTATCTTTTTGAGAATTTCATTATGATCCCGTAGTTTTCGTACCTTTGCCAATTTATATTGAAAAAAAAGGGGAGAATTATTTGATAGTTCACACTACATACATATGGTTTACAGATCATTATGTAAGGGGTAGTGATTTTCATTGTAAGATGGAAGTATTGACTAAGGGGGAGTGATACAGATCACCATAGTATTATTTCAAAGTTGTGATGCAATTGGATTTTGATTCTCTATAATAATACTATGACACTGTATAACAATGATTGAGAACATCTGTTTTCTTATTGTTATGGCTACGGATCTTCAACAACAATGATGCTGAGTTGAACACGTTCAGAGTCGCTGGAGTACTTGGAGTAACGAAGAATTCAAGGAAAGTTGAAGAGCCAAGGAAATCAAGCATGACGAATTAGAAGCTACAAATTTTATTTATTTTGTAGTCCATATATATTGATAGTTTTGTTACTAAAATTGACAAAGGGGGAGATTGTTAGACCAATGCTCGGTCGAACTCGCAAGCGTTGTTATCTCAAGTTTGTTTGTCAAGTTTAGTTGATCAAAACTATATACTTGAATAGCTATGTCTCGGATTAGGATAGAATGTGCAGTTGAGCTTAGACTTCATGGCGTTCACCAATTGAAGAAGAAGATCTACTGGGGAGCTTTGAGGAACTTCAACAAAAGGTATGTGGAGACTAAGACTTATCTATCACTCAAAATTCTATTCTATTCCATCTTCTGATGAAACTAATTCGTATAAATATATAGGATTTTACATTATCCACATTTGATTATTCGAGCCGAGTTTATCTCGCTTATCTATTTCTCGAAATATGTGTTGAAAGCTTTTTGCTTTAGCTATGTTCATCAAATTCTTGACGAGTTCAGTTGGAAACAATTTATTTGTTGGAAACTAAATATTAAGTCAAAAGATGGTCATGTGAAAATTACCTTGAACATCTTATATGATTTGTGTGAGACTGTTATTTGATGTTAGCTCGGGAAGTTTCGTATTGATCATTCGATCACATGAAAATTACTTGAAGCTAATGATATGTGTGAGATTAACATTGTCGTCTTCTAAGGATGTTTAAATGATTGAAATAGGATCTTAGAACAACTACCCATGTCTGGATACAACACGGTATGCATATCTATTATGCGAACTGTATTGTGATGATCCAGGTTCGGAACTCTTGTTTGCGTACCTAGTATGCGAACGGATTTACCTGAGAAGGTCTGGAACTCTTGTTTGCGTACATAGTATGCGAACAGGTTTACCTAAGTTGGGTCCGGAACAGTTGTTTGTGAACCGGGTTTGCGAACGACTTGACTAGGCCAAGGTCCGGAGGTGCTGTTCGCGTACCCAGTTTGCGAACACAATGGTTAAGTTCTAAAATCGGTTACTTATGATTCTCATACTCATGAACTAAAACATTTATGATTTAAGGAATGCAAATTAACTTTGCAAACCGTGGCTTAATGTCCATGAATTGATTCTTGTATAAGTACTTTGTACGATCGCGAATCGAACCGATTTTGTTTCAATTTGTTCATGAATATTTCTATGAGATAGTGAACAATTGAACAAATCTATTTGAAGCACAATTAGATTCATTTGATTATATATCATGATTGATTGATCATCATATATGATCTAGAACTGTTAGATGAATATGGCTAAGTCAAAAGTGTCCATATGGCTAACTTCGGTTAACTGTTATTGAGACAACCCAATATACACGTTTAGGTACAGTTACCCATATCCAAATATAAATATATTTCATTTGTGTGTAACAAGATAAGACTATCTAACAGTGGAGATTGATTGCTTAATTTCTAAGCAAACTTAGCTTGAATCTTAAATCAGGAGTTCATATAACGGTGAATATTAAATGCTTTGTTACTAAGCTATCTTAGCTTTGATTGTAAGCAACCCGGATTGGGAAGACTATATAAGGGAGAACTCTACCAACTGGAAAATCTAATCCCGACACTTTCTTGTGTCCTAGCTGCAAACTAGAGTCGATTCTCCTTTAACCCAGGTTTTTCCAAAATCATTATTAGGTTAATGACTTGAAGACTTCATTTGGGCTTCGTGAAGCCAGATCCAACTATTTTCTCTATAGTTGCGTATTTTGATCCTACTTGTTCTATTGTATTGAGTTTTATCTTCTCTAAGATTTACTCGAGATTTATCTCCGATAGGTAAGATATAAAAAGTAATCACAACAGTTCTTCGTCTCAGACTCTTGTGATTCCGCAATAACTTATGTTAATCAGTTAGGTTATTGTGAGGTGACTAATATTTCTAGGCTGCTTTTCGGGAATATAAGACCGGATTATTAGTTGGTTCATGTTCATCAATTACGACGCCATCTCATGAATTAGAGGACCAACTAGTATTTTTTTGGACCAAAAATACCGAATATGTTAAAAGATAGGACCAACGAACAACTAGGCCAGACTCATAAAACCAAATCAACGCCGCACATCCTTAGAGAATTTTGCTATAAAGATTCCAAAATTTGGTAGTGATCAAAGAACAAAAATTCTTAATGAACCATCCTCTAAATCCACTCCAAATCCGCCTCCCATAAAACAACTTTCTACTGAGTCCTACGGCATTCACTTTAGGACCCACCGATCCTGAAGATGATTCAACATTCCCTTTTTAGGGTATCTTTGGAATAATATGGTGTTGGAGTGGTTTTTTTTGACCGTTTGTTTAGAACCACTCATCAAAGAATTAGCTGTGAGTTTGTAAATTTGTTGTACCGCTCATAAAAAGGGCATTAAACCGGTCATTGATCCGGTGATATAATGGTAGAACAGAGGTAGAGACTACGGTTCAAGGTTATTCCTTAACTGAACATAGACGGAGGCTTGGTTTTGCCCTTTTCCGATCATAATAACCAACCATGGAAGACCAACGGATTATAGCCGCCTAGTCTAGCTACACTCAAGTGCCCATCTGCTACTTTATATCCTAAAACCTCCACAGTTTGACCTGCAGGTCGGTCCACTTCCTCATCCACCGGATTTAAAGGCTCTTAATTGAGTTAAACTGAAATCTTATCAATAACCAAAATTTACCTCCTAGTGCCCTAAACCTAGACTCTAATTACTTTCCCCTGGTCAAAAAGGTGTCACCCCACCCCACTGACCTCCTGCAGGCTTTGTCTACCCATAGGATTGAGTAATCAACGGATAAAATCCCCTCTTCAAAGTACGATATCACGTCTACCTCAAGGTGAAAGAAGCATTAGACCACGCGATTCACACTATCATCATCAAATCCACCGAAATGGTATAAACACCACATCACCATGAAATACGGCACGACCCGACTAGTCAAAAAAAATTCCTTTGATAAGAAAACATTGTAACATCTATGTTGCAACTACCTCCTGCTCATAACACACGGTTGTTGCTCAGATCGTGCCCCAAATTTCTCAAGAATTCTGCTTTCATTTCTCTCAAAAATGGGGTCTTTAAATTATGATCAAAGAGACAAATGAAGCTGAGCAATTGGAGTTTTACTGGTTATTGAGAAGAAGATTCAGTTCAGTTCACTGAAGGTACGTGTACAACAATAAAATCACTGCAGAATGTTACAGAGGTTGTTTTTTTCTGTTTACTTGAAAAGAAACATTCTATCTCACTGTTGTTGTTTACAAGCCACAGAAAATAAAGAGACAAAAAGGAAGAAGAAGATGAAAACAGTCTGGAAATATAAAAATTAAAATGGGACCATTTCAGAAAATCCAAGCTTTTAGGGGAGGTGAATGGTGATGGTCATTAAATTGTAAAAAAAATAATTAATAAACCCCATTAACTTAGTTTCAAAGCATTAAAAAAGAAAAAGGATGGAGTAGCTATTTTATAAAGTAATGAAATTGAGCATATTTTTCTTATTAAAGTAGAGAAAAGCAGTACATAGGAAGATATAGAGGAGTTGTTTGTTTATGTTATGCTATTAGTTTAATTAGGAACACAAAATCTATGTTTAGTAACAATGATTAATGGAGAGATCACTGTAAGTAAGTGTGTATTTTGAGTTTTCAACTACCATTGCTTTTAACACTTGAACAAACTTTATTTTCATTTATAGAGTATCAAAAAAGCAGCAAAAAAAAGGGGTAAAGATGTTGTATGTTTGAGTATTAATGGGGTTTTCATTTTTGTACTGAAACTTATCTTAACTTATGAGTTTTCCTTATTTGGTTATTATCAGTTTGGGGAGAAGAAGAAGATAATGGGTTGTTCAGTGGGTAGTGAAGAAACTGTAATGCAGTGGGAGAAAACTGAAATGGAAGATATTTCATCATCTCAGGAGAAGATTTTCGTTTCAGTTAGGTTAAGACCTTTGAATGCTAGAGAGATTGGTAAGAATAATAATGATGGTTCTGATTGGGAATGTATTAGTGAAAATACCATTATATTCAAGAATAGTATTCCTGAAAGATCAATGTATCCAACTGCTTATACATTGGGTAATTATCCAAACACCTTATCTTCATTCATTCTTAATTGTGCATTTTTTGGTTGTTGAAGTCTTTTGTTTTACTCTTAGTGTATGTTCTTTAGATTGTTAGGATTTCAAGTTCTGGGTAATTTTGTTCTTCTTTTATTGAAATTGGGCTGCTTAATTCAGTATTCGGCTTTTTTGGGTTTAACAGATAGAGTATTTCAAGGTCATTGCACCACCAGACAAGTCTATGAAGAAGCTGCTAGAGAAGTTGCTCTATCAGTTATCAGTGGTATCAACTGTGAGTAGAGATTATTGGTCTTCTTGTCTTGTATTTCTGTGGTATCTGTTCTACACACCATTGATGAGTGAAAAAACATTCTCTGACAGCTCAATTTGTTTTTCAGCTTCCATTTTTGCATATGGACAAACAAGTAGTGGGAAAACATACACCATGAATGGAGTTACCGAGTATACAGTGACAGATATTTACGATTATATCAAGAGGGTAATCAAAATTTATCCAGTTCCGAAGTTAACCATTTTCATGTTGGAGTAAAATTTTTTTCCTTCTATTGAGTATGTTACTGTAACTAATTCTTTTCTCTTTATTGATCAAGCATGAGGAAAGAGCATTTGTATTGAAGTTCTCTGCGATGGAGATCTATAACGAGGCTGTCAGGGACCTCTTAAGTGGAGATGCTACTCCACTAAGACTTCTTGATGACCCAGAGGTAACATTAGTCTTGGGTTAAGTTCATCTTCAAAGTCATAATTTAGTCATGCTAATCAAGTCTTAATTTAACAGAGAGGGACGATTATAGAGAAACTTACTGAGGAAACTCTGAGGGATTGGAGTCATCTAAAGGAGCTACTTTCTGTTTGTGAAGGTAATTGCCATACTATTACTGCACTTGTGTTTTGTTTCTGCATTCTTATAAGCGTTCAATTTCCTGTATTGCAGTCCAAAGACGGGTGGGGGAGACTTCTTTAAATGAATATAGCTCCAGATCACATCAAATTCTTAGACTGGTGGGTTCTCTTTCACTTTTTAACCAGTACTGTAGAAAGAAGTGAATTTTTTTCAAAAAAAACTTCTGGTTTGTAGCTTTTTAACTCCTTCATCTCACCACGCAGACAGTTGAAAGTTCGGCACATGAGTTTTTAGGGAAGGACAACTCAACCACTCTCTCGGCTAGTGTGGTATGAATTGCAAATGTTACTTCTGCAGTAAATATTTCATGTAATTCTTAGTAATAATGGCTCTTGTTCCTTGAATTAACTGAAACGATTATCAAGAATTCTGGGTTTGGTTGAGTACAGAACTTTGTTGATCTGGCGGGAAGCGAACGTGCATCTCAAGCATTATCAGCTGGTACGAGACTGAAAGAAGGTTGCCACATAAATCGCAGTTTGCTTACTCTAGGAACGGTTATTCGCAAGCTAAGGTTGCTAAACTTTTCTTTCATTGAGCTGTTTCTTGTTAAGCTTTTCTTTCGTGTTAGGCAGCATCAGTGAAATGATTAATGTTTGCTATTGATTTACATGTTATCGTCGGATGCAGCAATGGAAGAAATGGACATGTTCCTTACAGAGATTCTAAGCTTACACGTATACTTCAACCTTCTTTAGGAGGCAATGCAAGAACAGCAATTATATGTACAATTAGTCCTGCCAGAAACCATCTTGAACAGTCAAAAAACACCCTCTTATTTGCAAGTTGTGCAAAAGAGGTGTCTACAAATGCACATGTCAATGTAGTCATGTCAGATAAGGCTCTGGTAAAGCATTTGCAAAGGGAGCTTGCTAGACTAGAGAGTGAAATGAGAAATCCAGCTCCTACTTCTGCCACCTTTGATGCAGTAACATTGTTAAGACAGAAGGATATTCAGATTGAAAAGGTAAGAATAGATTTTTAATTGGTTAAGAATATGCGGACACTAGTTGACATGGCTAGTAAAGATGGGAGGTATCTTTTTTCAACTGCACCCACATGCATTTAAGCCTCGGTGACTTGATTCAATTTCATTTTGTCACCCATAGAAATAATTTTTCTACTTTCTTGATCTTGAATTATCTTGGTGAGATTCCTTATTTCTGTTATTTCATATGAAGATGGAGAAAGAAATAAAAGAGCTGACACAGCAAAGGGATCTTGTTCAATCTCGACTCGACGATTTATTGCAAGTAGTCGGAAATGGCCGAAATTCAAGAAAATGGGTATTGAGCTGTAGCAACTGCAACCAAAAGTATCTAAATTCACTTCTTTTTTTCAGTGCTCCACCTGCTAATGTGTTTTCACTCACTGTTTCAGGACGATTTTGATAAAACACAACATATTATCGCACGGAAAGCATGGGAATGTGGAAGTTCAATATCAGACTCTCAAGGGATTTCCGAAAAACATTTTTCGAATGTGGGTGTTACAAAATCCAATACATCTCTGTACTCTAATGATCACAGTGAGAATCATGGCGAGGATTACGATCTACAGCTTCCTGGAAATGTTGAAGACTATTTTCTTTCTGATGGTAACGCTCCACAACTCCCAACTGATACTTCTACATTTGACAGACCTAATCCATCCCAACGCTGGGAGGGGATCACCCAAGGCAGTTGTGAAGATTTTGATGACCTATGCAAGGAGGTTCGGTGCATCGAGATGGAAGAATGTAGTACAAATAGAAACAGCAACCCCATTGTTTCAACACCTGAAGAAAGTGAAGTGATTTCACCTTTCACTCCAAATGAATATACAGCAGACCAGGAATCAGTAGCATCCGTAAGGAAAGATGGAGAGTTGAGCAACACCACTGCAGCTTATACACCACCAGAAAATTTTGTAGATGTGCGCAAAACTATTACTGACTTTCTTGCCAAATCTTACCCTGATGAAACATCTCTGTCAGTTCTCAAATCGAATCTTTCTAGCTCTAGAAACTTGCAGCTGAGTAAAAGCAAAAGTTGTAGAGCAACTCTTACGAATGGCTTGGCATCTCCCAGCGTTCAGATTTCAGATGACATGTATAACACGCCGAAATATTGGTCAGAGAAATATGTGCCTGGTAAACATGAAGGTGTTGCACTGAAGAATGAAAGCTTATCACGGGAAAATAGTTCTGAGACTTCTCATCAAAATGGACAAGATGTCAAGGTATCACTTGGATATCTCTGTTTTATACTTGCTTTTTAATAAGTGGCGCTTTCTTTCCCAATATCAATATTCTTTTGAGAAGTTTCGACTATACCTTCAAAGCAGGTGTAGACTTGTTACTCCATTGGTATTTTAATTATCCATGTTTTCCAATGGATTGTAGGTTCAAGAGACACAACTAAGTATAAATGAACTTCAAAAGACTAGGAAAGATGTGGGCGTAGACCCAATGCAAGATTTTATGGAATCTCCTTCGAATTTTCCCATGGTATTTGAGAGGCAACGAAAAGAAATAATTGAACTTTGGCACACATGCAATGTTTCACTTGTCCATAGAACATATTTTTTCCTGCTGTTTAAAGGTGATCCGATGGACCACATATACATGGAGGTGGAGCTCAGGAGGTTGTCGTTTCTCAAAGAAAAATTCTCTCGAGGAAATAGTGATAAACCAGCTGTTGAAGGAGGCCGCGCTCTCACCCCAGATTCAAGGTAATACCTTAGTTGGCAGAATTTAACAATAACACATACTATCAATTCCTAATATTTTTTGGAAAATCGTAGTGACAGTCTTTTGATGCCATCTCCTTTATCTATAACATTTTTTTATTTGGATTTGCAATATGTTTCATATTTACTGCACCCAGATACAAAAACTAACATGTAACTGCTGGAGTGACAGTTTGAGAGCACTTTATCGGGAGAGAGAAATGCTGAGCAGGCGATTGCAGAAGAAATTCTCTGAAGAGGAGAGAAAAAGACTCTACGAAAAATGGGGAGTCAGTTTAGACACAAATGAGAGGAAACTCCAGCTGGCCTATCTTCTTTGGACTGAAACAAAAGACATGGATCACATCAAGGAGAGTGCTTCTCTTGTCGCGAAGCTGGTTGGCCTCGTCGAGCCAGATCAGGCTCTCAAGGAGATGTTTGGCCTCAGTTTCACTCCCCGGCCTATTAAACGAAGGTCTTACAGCTGGAAAGGCGCTATCCTCCCTCGTATGAGCCTGTAACCAGTGGTCTCTGCACAACTATATAAAGAAATGATTGGTTCTATCCCTGACTGAAATCTACTACTAATTCCTCAGCCTTAGCTTCCTTCTTTTTTGATCCTCTGATCTCGATTCTTGATAGAGGTGTGAAGAAAAGTTTGTATATTTGCACAGCTAAAACTGAATTTCATTGTGGTATTGCTCATTAGTGATGTTTATGTTCATTAACTGGTGATGATTAATAAAGAAACTGATGAGCCTAGCTTTTTCGGCGGCATCAGTTCACACTAGCATCTATATTTCACTGTGAAAGTTCGATGATATCCACCAAGTTATATGAGCAACAAGTACATTTACATTCTCTGGAACTTTTCAGATTTCTCCCAACATTAGGAAGTTTCAGGTTTCTTCCTCGTGGGATAATCACTGATTCAATGGTTATTCTTCTTGGTTAAATGGTCTACTCTCTCATTTCCTGGCCTTTTATGATTTTTCATTTCTCTATCCTTTTACGCCTGTCCTTTACAAGATTACCAACAAAGTAACAAAACAGAAAATAGTGATGAACATAACCGAGAAACGTAGAATTTACAGTGAGGGAACCCTCCTCAGAACATCAAAATCGTAAGAATCCAGTTATGACTTGAGGACAGCACCTTCTATGATCTTCCATCCTGATTTGGTACAACACATCTCATATCTCGTGCTATAGGTTGTGCTGTAAGAGTCATCGTGCTCAGGGTGTGCAACATCTAAGAGCTGAGCTTCCTCCTGGAGGGTTGCCTCAACCATGGCTCTTCGCCCATCCAGTGAGACTGTCACACTGTCAATTGTCAGGCCCAAAAGGGTGTACTCCCAAAACCAACCATGCTGTGCTATCTCTGATGCACGATCACTCCATATCTTCAGCATCTGACCCTCCAAAACCTGGTCATGACTGAAAATGTTAGGACCCAATGCATGGTTGTAAAAGAACATTAACAGAAGAATTTTTTTCATGAAAGTGGACACACAGAATAGTACTCTATTTTCTACAAAATACAAATGGAAGAGATAGGGTAAGTAAATGAGACTCCTTAACCTCTGGCAGTTCTGCGAGATTATGCTCAGGTCCAAGGGCCTGAGACTTGATGTTCTGCCACTTACGGACTAGATTTTCTGCTAATCTTGCATCCATTCTTGGTATTTCCTCGGCAAGTTTTTCATCTGCAGGGAAATCAGCTACAAGCAATTAAAGATAAAAATGGAGTTCCAAAGTAAACAAAATAACGCCAAAGAGAGGTTGGGATGCATATAGAACAATATTCATTGAAATTATTCTCCTCATAGAATATTCTTCTAGAATCTCCATATTCCCATATTGTGCTAACAAAAACCCTTTTGTCGTAAAAGTGGGCCTAACAAAAGCTTTGCTCATTTAGGATCTCAGTAGGAAATGGTCATTCATTATTTCACAGTAGAATGAACTTATAATATGAGCTTCATATGCAAAACAATAGTAATATAAAATCAGGTATCATTGACCGTACCCATGTAGATAACATCAGAAGCTATGGCTGATCCTACTTCCTTTCGAGAAGCAGATAATCCATTTCTAGGCGGTAAACACTTCAAGCCTCCCAAAGTTAGTAATCCAATAACTACACCAGCACATGTGATCTTCAGACTTGCATCTTTTGTTTTCTCTGTTATTGGTTGTTCATCTCTGAATTCATTGGGACTAATTGACCCAGATACCTCAGTTGAAACACCAGAATAATCAAATTTATTCATCCCTGAAGGACCCTCGCTTTCTGTAGCAGAAAAGAAACTACTGCTATTGCCATGTTCATTTCGCTTTATACTCACCTCTTTGTTATCTAGAGGAAACACCTTTTGTAATGCGTTAATTGCCGTGGTCTTTACGTTATCAAGCACTGCCGTAGCCTCAGCCCCAATTCTCACTATGGCAGCTGCAGCAGCTAACGGTGATCCCCCAACTCCCTCCAGCCTCTCCAAATACTTTAGAACAGTAGGATCATCGTAGTAGTCGCCCAGCTTGAACTGTATATCTTCGGTATCCCTAAATCTTGGAAAAACCACCTCAATTAGCCAAGTTTCCAATAGTCTGCAAAGCCCAGGAAGGAGATCTATGTCCTCATCGTCCTTCGAATTATCCAGGACGAATTCCACTATTGATGGGTTTCTATACGGTGAATTCACATCGTCTAAGCCCAACCATGAACGACATTCATCAAGTTCCCCGACAAGCAGAGAACAGAGTCCACGCTCTAAGGCAAAGTCTGCCTCACGATCTTCCCTTGTGGCATCATCAGAAACGACAGCACCAAGAGAGGCAACCTTGGTCTGCTGAAGCTGTTGGAAAAGGTTATCAGCATCTTTGATTGAGTGGGGCTTTTTACCCACAAAGGCCTGTGCTACCAGAGCTAGTGCGACCCCATAAACTTCGAAACTCTCTGCTGGTATATTACTTGGAGTTGCAGCAAATAGATCCACCTTCACAAAAGCAATGAGAAAGCACACACAATTGAGAAATGCATAATTAAGGTCCTTTAAAAATGTTTCAGTATTTCACATTATTCACCTGCTCTGCAGCTGTCATGCGTGAGAAGGCTTGATTCAAGAAGTCTTCACGAGTGAATCCTCCAGCAACTGCAGAGGCACCACCTCCTCCAACAGCCCATAAGATATTGCGGACACCATGTAATCCCTCCTCTCGTCTAGTTCGATGCTCTTCATCTAGTGGCAATGCTAGAAGCTCTAGAACACAACGAGGGGTAATCTCTTCAAGTGTCTCATCAATCTGCGATTGCAGGTCAGGCGCAAGGCTACTCGCTCCTTCCTCCTGGATGTAAAATGATACAGATCTAATTGAGTTGAAAGTCACCACTAACTAAACCAAAATTACGAAGCTTCTAGTGTTTCCGCTACTCTCTAATGTGTGAGTTTGTCTTAACATTACAATACAGATACCTGCATTGCTGCATATATAGTAGAAACAAATTTCCGAGTAAATTACTGTTTTCGTTGGGATTTAAAAGGATTGAGTTGTCAAACATTTGAGACTACTGGCAATTCTGAAAGCAACCGAAATGCAAAATGATCGGAACAAGCATGAAACACTCAATTAATTTATACACAAATAAACAAAGAGGTATCAAAAGAATCTACCTGCAAAAGCTTCAAAGCCCTCTCAAGAACTTCACAACTCTGAATAAAATCAGGAGGAGATAAAGCCATAGCATCTCTAGAAATATCAACATAAGCAAGCGCCATTACCAACACAACATCTTGTTTAAATGACTTAGGGAGTCGCTCTTTCAACAAATTTTCCCCAATTTTAAGAACCAATTCATTCTCACCAGATTCTTGTAAAACACATAAAGCACCAGGTACACTATCCCAAGGAACTTGAGTAATCAAAGTAGAATCTTCATCCTGAATAAGTGACTGGTTATAATCACCTCTAGAATAAGGATTAGCTAGGGTTTCACAAGCAGCTTGTAATATTTGATGTCTACTAAACAAAGCTTCTTGACTAAACCCATATTGAGGTTGTTGAGAAACCCTAGAATCATAAGCTCTTTTAATCCCATCTCCTAAGAAATGAGTTTCAGCTCCTAATACTTGATAGAAGTCTATTGGGAGTGATATGTGCCGTTCAGGAGAAGGTGAAGGAGGGAGAGTAGCAGTCAGAGTGTTTGTGTTGTTTTCAGAAGAGTCGGGTGCGGTGGTGGTGGTGGGATATTGGAAATCACTGAGAAGACGATCAGCCCATCTACTAGAGAAACAAATGAAATGGGTACCTCTTTTTTTATTGTTGCTGCCATTATCCGCCGTGGCATTGCCATTTTTGCTGTTTTTGTTAATGATTTTGATGCGAGGATGAATAAGAAGAGGAGGAAGAAGTCTGTTTGATGGCTGATAATGGTGGTGATGCTGAAAGAGAGGTGCTCTCGGGGAACAGAAGACGTTCGATGCTTCCATTTTCAGAGAGAGATAGAAAATGATGTCTCTCTCTACCAGTCCACCTTCTTCACTTCCCCTCCTCTCCTTTCTATCTTCACTCTAGGTTCAGTTGATGTGAATTTCATATATTCAGAGAGCCCTTTATCAACATCTCCGTTGTAGTCTAGGTGGTTAGGATACTCGTCTCTCACCCGAGAGACCCGGGTTCAAGTCCCGGCAACGGAATTTCTTAGCATCAGTTCTACAAAGCATCAACATTCACATTGTATATGGTTCTTTGAGATGATCTCATTAAGTAGACCATCACAAAATTACTAGTTATAATTTGGCACTAAAAATAAGGACATGCTTACCTAAAAAGCTCACTTTTTACTTTATTTTTCTTTATTTCATCACTTTCTCACTTTCTTTCCGAAAATGATGTGCGACTCCCAAAACCCCTACTCCCATTGCTCCCAATATTAGGTGACATATACTTAGGATAAAGTTTCAATTGATTGTGAAATATCTCCGTTACCGTATTAAACGGTAAGTGAGAGAATAAACTGTTTTTATTTTTGTTAATTCGTTAATATACAAAATCAGGATCTTCTCTCTAATATCAAACAAAGTTATTGGCGTGTACATAGTAACAAGTCATGTACAGCTGCATATCTTCTGTCAAGAGTGATTGAAGTTGTGTAATTGATATCATATATTTTCTTTACTAAAATAGTTGTGTAATTGATATCATATATTTTCTTTACTAAAATAGTTAGCGTTGATATACGTTAGAGTCAATTAAGGGTCAATCATCTTAATTATAATTGATTCCCTAGATATTGTATCTCCCTGTAAATATAAATAGAGGTTCTTACACCTTTGTATGATTATCAAAGAAACTCAATTCTTGATGGTCCAGAGCAGGAACATCTGATCTTAAGTTGTTTGATCAAATTCCTGTGGGAATTCTTTTTTTTTATCACTTTTTTTTCTTTTCCTCTTTCATCTTTTGATTATGGAAGGAGAACAAAGTCCTAATGCTTCAATCCCTACTAGGAAGTCAACTTCAATTTCTTTGGATACTGCTTCTTACCGTGATCCATTTTTTGTTCATCCATCGGACAACCCCAATGTTGTTCTTTGTATCCCTCCATTAAACGGTGATAACTTTGCATCGTGGAAGATAGGAATGATGAGAGCTTTGCGTGTGAAGAACAAGATTGGTTTTATTGATGGATCTATTTCCAAACCAACTGATCCGGCCAAACTCGCAGAGTGGATGCGGGCAGATGGTCTTGTCATCGGTTGGATTCATGCTGCTATTCTTCCTAGCATTAAAGATAGTGCTTCTTATGCTCCTACTTCTTATCTTCTCTGGAAAGATCTCGAGAACAGGCATGTTGAGTCTTGTGCTCCAAATCTATATCAATTGAAACAACAACTTGCCTCTATTAAGCAGGATGGTTCGTCTGTGATGTTTTTTTTATGGTCGTCTTCGTGCTATTTGGGATGAAATGGATGCTATAAGACCTGTAAGTACTTGTATTTGTGCTACTGCCAAGGATGCTATTGATCATCTTAACCAAGATAGAGCCATGGAGTTCTTACAAGGCCTTCATGATAGGTATGCTGGTCTCCGTTCTAACATTTTGCAGCGTATTGAGTTTGCACCCTTGTTAACTATTTATAATTTAGTCTGACAAGAAGAGGTTCAACAATCTTTGGCTAATACCATTCCGATTGTTGAATCGGCTACCCTTGTTGTTGCTCGCCATGAAGGTGATAGCTCTTCCAAAACTAACAAAAAGAGAAGTTATTATTGTGATTACTGTCATAAAGATGGTCATACTAGAGACCGTTGTTACAAACTGAATGGTTATCCACCAAAATATAAGCGCAAGGATGGCACAACTTTGGCTACCACTTCTGTTGTTCTTCAAGGTGTGCTATCACAACAGCATGATGCATCACAAGGGATGATTCCTCCACCAACTACTGCTGGTCCGCTTTTCCCTGGATTATCCGCTGATCATTTGGCTCGCTTGGCTGCTTTTGCTGCAACACTCCCTGCTACAGCAGACGAACAACCTAAAATGAATCTCGCTGGTACGTTTTTGTGTTCCTTCGATACTGAATGGATTATTGATAGCGGTGCTACCCACCATGCATGTTCATCTCTAAAAATATTTTCAACCTATAAAATTGCCCCGCCTAATATGGGTGTTTTATTACCTGATGGTACAAGGGCTTTGATTTCTCATATTGGTATTATTAATCTTCCCCCCACTTTGATTTTAAGGGATGTTTATTATTTACCATCCTTTAAATATAGCCTCATTTCAATGAGTAGGTTATGTTCTTCTTCAAATTGTGAAATTACTTTTTCTCATAATTCTTGTCGTTTTCAGGACCGATCGACGAAGAAATTGCGAATATAGCACCACCTTCTCCCATTTCACATACTACAGCAGACCAACACAATTCACCACTTCAGGACTTCCCAATTAATGTTAACACTCATGCATCTGCATCCCCTTCCCAAACAAGTGTACACATCCATGAACTTCCACCTGATTCTCAAACTAGTAATGTTCATGAACCCACACTTGATTCTGATCACACAGCTGATCCTGTTAACTCTTCTAATCCTGTTTTACGACGATCGGAAAGATCACACAATTTACCTTCTTACTTAAAAGATTATGTTTGTTCTTCTGTTGAGTGTTCCCAATCTCAACCTTATCCTCTTACAAATTATTTGTCGTTTGATAATTTTAGTCCTTCTCATAAAATTTTCTTGACCACAGTTTTGAACACAGCGGAACCAACTTCTTTTAAGGCTGCTATGCAGATTCCAGTATGGCGCAATGCTATGGTTGAACAAGTAGGGGCAATGCTGCGATAGTCAAGCTTGATCAAATTCCTGTGGGAAATTTTTTTTTATCATTTTTTTTTCCTCTTTGGTCTTTTGATTATGGAAGGAGAATAAAGTCCTAATGCTTCAAGCCCTACTAGGCAGTCAATTTCAATTTCTTTGGATACTGCTTCTTATCGTGATCCATTTTTTGTCCATCCATCGGACAACCCCAATGTTGTTCTTTGTACCCCAATCGTGATCCATTTTTTGTCCATCCATCCTCCATGTTGTCCTTTTATGTTCCTGCGATAGTCAAGCTGCCTTAAGATATCGAAGAACTCGGATCGCAGCATCAAAATGTGCAGTTCGAAGAGAAGACATAAATTGACTTAAATAGGTAACCGCATAATTAATATCGGGTCTGGTTACCGTAAGATAAAGTAAGTGACCAATAAGGCGCCTAAACTGTGATGGGTCTTCAAGTGGAGAACCATCCGTGGGTAATAACTTTAGATGTTGTTCCATAGGAAATATTGATTGAAGTTGTGTAATTGATATCATATATTCTGTTCACTAAAATAGTTAGCGTTGATATACGTTGGAGTCAATCAAGGGTCTATCATCTTAATTATAATTGATTCCCTAGATATTGTATCTCCCTGTAAATATAAACAGAGGTTCTTACCTCTCTGTATGATTATCAAAGAAACTCAATTCTTGAAAAGTATGCTTCTGAATCTGAATATTTAATCGAATTGAGAGTCTCTTCTTCTTTGAGAATTACCATCAACGTTTTCTTTACCCTAGTATTTTATCTCAAGTTCTTTATATGTTTTTGTAGATGGATGTGGATGGTGAAAACTTCTAATGGAAACTGCAAGATGAAACTTAGCTTATATAAAGACATCTCTCTTTATTTATGTTTAGAAAATCTCTAAAAACTAAACACAGGCTCTAATCTTGCTCATATGATCAACCACAACTTCGGTGATCATATATATATAGAACTATGAATTCCTTTTCCTAGTCCTATTACCTTATTACATGTCTTTCTTTTTCTTAGAACTTAGCTAGCTCCTAATTCTTAGAACCATGTATTTTCTATTCTTATCCTAACCAACTTGTTAGTGATTTATATATTGAAGATTAACCAACATTCTCCCCGTTACCTTACCCGTGACATATCTTGTACTCCAATCAGTTGTCTCATTTCTTCAAACTTGATCCGAGCTAATGCCTTTGTCAATATATCTGCTTTCTGCTCAGTTCCTGGTATGTGTTCAACGTTGATGATCTCCTTCTCGATACATTATCGTATGAAATGATACCTTTTGTGAATGTGTTTCGTCTTCCCATGAAACACTGGATTTTTAGTGAGTGCAATTACAGACTTATTATCAATCTTGATGAGAACTTTTTCAGATTCTCTTCCTTTGATTTCACACAATAGTTCTTGAAGCCATATTGATTGTTTAGCTGCTTCTGTTGCAGCCATAAACTCAGCTTCACAGGATGAGAGGGCTCAGTGTCTTGCTTCTGTGAACACCATGTAATAGGTGCTTCACCTAGATAAAATATATGACCAGTTGTACCTTTTACATCATCTTGGTCAATATAGTGACTGCTGTCACTATACCCAACCATTCCTTTTGATCCTCCTCGACCATACTTCAATCCACAGATGATTGTTCCTCTTAGATATCTCAATATCTGCTTTATTACATCACCATGAGAATTGCGTGGACTCAGCATATAACGGCTTGCTACTCCCACAGAGAAAGCCAAATATGGTCTTGTGTGTAATAAGTATCTAAGGCATCCAACATTTATTCTATAACTTTTTGGATCAATCTCTGCTTCTTCTTGTGCCTTTGAAACTTTAAGTCCAAACTCCATTGTATCTTAGTTGGATTACAAGTTTCAAGTCCTGCTTCTTTCAGAATTCTCCTTGCATAAGCTTCTTGTTTAATCTGAATCCCATCTACTCCTTGATGGACTTCTATGCCAAGGTAATAAGTGAGTTTTCCGAGGTCTGACATCTCAAACTTTGATGACATTTCTCTCTTGAACTCATTGATCACCTTGAGGGAGTTGCCAGTCAAAAATAGATCATCTACATAGACTGCAATCACAAGAAGCGTTCCCTTTTCTTCTCTTCTGTATACTGATGTTTCTTTAGAGCACTTAACAAATCTGATTTCTCTTAAGATTTGATATAACTTTGTATTCCAGGCTCTAGGAGCTTGTCTTAGACCATATAGAGCTTTTGATAACTTATAAACCTTATGCTCTTGTCCTTTTACTTCGAAACCTTCTGGTTGTTCAACATACACATCTTCACTTAGTTCGCCATGCAAGAATGCCGTCTTTACGTCTAAATGATGTATTTCCCAAGAGTTTGATGCAGCTTCTGCTATTAAGAGACGAATTGTCTCTAGTCTAGCAACTAGTGCGAAAACTTCATCAAAGTCTATGCCTGATTCTTGAACGTATCCCTTAGCTACAAGTCTTGCCTTATATTTGTTAATAGTTCCATCAGCATTTCTTTTAACCTTGAAGATCCACTTAAGACCAATCACTTTTACCCCACCTGGCTTATCAACTAGAAACCAAGTCTTGTTTCTGTTGATTGAAATTATTTCTTCTCTACATGCTTGTGTCCATTTAGTCGAGACCTTTGCTTCCTGAAAATTCCTTGGTTCATCATTAACAGAAAGTAGCATAATCTCACATTCTTCTGCAGATTGAAGAACATAATCCTCCTGATAGTGTGGCTTTTGTATCTGTCTTGTTGATTTTCGCAGTGGAAAGGGTTGAGTTATTTCATCGATCTCTTCTTCTTCTTCGTTATTCTCAGTGTTTTCATTATTCTATTCTTCTTCTTGATTAACATCATTGTTTCCATTGGTGTTGATGATTATGGGTCCTTCGCCTTCATCAATTACTTGACCCAATCTCATGTGAAACATTCCCGGATCCCTACTTGGTCCATCATTAGTTTCTTTCCAGTTCCAGTTTGCTTTTTCATCGAATACCATATCTCGACTCACTATCACTCTTTTCGTTGTTGGATTGAATAATCTATAAGCTTTGGATCCAGGCTCAATTACTAGATTCACAAGAGTCTGAGATTGATCATCCAGTTTCTTAAGAGTTGCAGAATCAACTTTTGCGTATGCTTTGCAACCAAACACTCTTAAATGATCTATGTTTGGTTTTCTCTTTTGCAAACTTTCATATGGAGTCATGCCTTTCAGAGCTTTCGTAGGTATCCTGTTTATTAGGTATGTGGAGTGTCGTACAAATTCTCCCCATCGATAATTAGGTACCTGCATGGCCTTTAAAGAACTTCTTGTCATCTCCATTAGAGTCATGTTTCTCCTCTCCACCACTCCGTTTTGTTGTGGTGTATATGGTGTAATAGGACCACATAAATCAGCATGAAGAATCTCTAATGGCTTTGAGTCTCTGAATGTTGTTGCTTTTGTAAAACCTTGACGCGTTTGTTTCCCAACTAAACATGATTCACAGATCCTTGATTCATCGTTTATCTGTGGTAGCCCTCGAACCATCTTGTTCTGAGACATAGTTTTTAAGGTTCTGAAACTTATCTGTCCTAACCTTGCGTGCCACTTCCATGTCTGATCTTCCAGTCTCATATTCAGACAAAATGGCCTTCCAATCATGAGACTTATCTTGTAGAGTCTATTCTGTGAGCGTGAGACTCTAACTAAAAGTCTTCCACTTGGGTCATGAACTGTTAGATAATCTTGCCGCATTCTAACATCACATCCAACTTCTGTAGCTTGTCCTAAACTTAGAATGTTGCTTTGTAAGTTTGGGATGAAGTAGATGTTTGTGACAAGCTTCTGTTCTCCGGTCTTGCTCTGAAATAGAATTGATCCTTTCCTTTCAATTTCTACAGAAGATCCATCCCCAAACTTCACTTGTCCTTTGATTTTCTCATTGAGTTCAGAAAAGTAGTGTCTCTTACCAGTCATGTGATTTCTGGCTCCATTATCTAAATACCAGATTCCTTCTTCTCCATCCTTTGATTCGTAGTTCTTTGGTATTAGTTTCCCTTCGTTTAAGAATACAACTTCGTGCATGAAAAGAGTTGTATCTGCTTCCCTTGTTTCATTCTTGTTTGCTTCTTCCATCTTTTGTATTCTTTCAGGGCATACAGAGGAGAAGTGTCCTGGTTTATCACATCTGTAACAAATAATGTTTGATCTATCCTTCTTTTCTTTCCCTTGGTTTTGATCATTCTGACTTGTTGTTCTATCTTGTGAGTTAAACCTTCCTCCCCTTCCTCGGCCTCTGTTTCCTCTACCACCTCTTCCACGACCTCTTCCTCTTGTCGCAGAGTTTTGTTGGTAAGAGTTTGTGTACAAGAGTTTTCCTTGAGTTTCTCCATTGTTTTCTTCATCAAGGATTCTCTCTTCATATACTTTCAATCTTCCAATTATATCTTTATAGCTAGTCTTCTTTAAATCTAAGACTTGTTCGAGAGAAGCTATGATATGAATATACTTGGATCTTGGTAAACTATTGAGAAACTTCTTTACCGGTTTATCTTCATCAATGGATTGTACAAGTGACACAGCTTTTGAGGCTATCTCTGATAGCTTTCCTGCAAAGCTATCAATAGTATCAGTGTCTTTCATCTTTACTCTTTCAAATTCAGACATTAAGGTTTGCAGACGGGCTTCTTTAACTCGATCAGCTCCGAGATTACGTGCCTTTATTGCATCCCAAATTTTCTTTGAAGTTTCCTGTTCACCAACTTGTAGAATAAGACATTTTGGTATTGCTTGAAAGAGTAATCCAATGGCAACATTGTTTTTGTCTGGGTCCAATGTACCAGGATCAATTGTTTCCCAAACTTTGTAGATTTTCATCAGTACCTTCATTCTCATGGCCCATACTGTGTAGTTTGTGGCGTTGAGGATTGGAACTTGTATTGATGGTGGCGTGAACTGTTTTGCACCCACAATGGTGGTTTCGTTTTCCATGGCTCAGAAACAAGCTCTGATACCAATTAATGACAACTGCAAGATGAAACTTAGCTTATATAAAGACAACTCTCTTTATTTATGTTTAGAAAATCTCTCAAAACTACACACAAGCTCTAATCTTGCTCATATGATCAACCACAACTTTGGTGATTATATGTATATAGAACTATGAATTCCTTTTCCTAGTCCTATTACCTTATTACATGTCTTTCCTTTTCTTAGAACTTAGCTAGCTCCTAATTCTTAGAACTTCATGTATTTCCTATTCTTATCCTAACCAACTTGTTAGTGATTTCTATATTGAAGATTAACCAACAACTTCAACTATATTACTGATAATGAGGATGTGGACGAGGACGATGAGGATTTTGAGTTTAGCGGCACTGACGAAGTTGAAGAAGCCGAGGAAGGTGATGATGATGAATGCATAGATAATGAAATACATGCTGGTAAGATTTTTGCCACCATTCGTGAAATAGAGTTAGCATATAAAAGATATGGAAAAAGATTAGGATTTGCAGTCAGGAAAAAAACCCATCGCAAAAATGGAGAAGGGTTTATCAGAAGTGTGTCTTACTGTTGTAATCGACAAGGAAAACCCAGTGTGAATAGAAACCCTGCTAAACAAAACAAGACAAACAGGTGTGGGTGTAAAGCTGGATTAACTGCACGTTTAATCAATGGTGATAAATGGGAGGTTTCGACCTTCCATGCCCTGCACAATCATTTAGTTGTTAGTCCTAGCAAAATCCGGATGATGCCTTGCTATCGAGACGTTCCTCCAAATGTTAAACACCGTCTCGATGCTTACGACCAGTCAGGAATTAAGATGCATAAAAGTTATATTTCAATAGTTAATGATCACAGAGGATACAATAATATGACTTGTACAGAAAAGGATTGTAGAAATATCATAAAAGAGCTAAGAGCGTTGAGGCTGGGAGAAGGAGCTGCCACCGCTATAATAAGATATTTTATGAACAAGGTAAGCCAAAAATCAAACGAGCACTTAGATTTTTATTATGCTGTTGATGTGGATGAAGAAAAACATTTGAAGAATGTGTTTTGGGCTGATAGTTGGTGTAGAGAAGCGTATAAGGAATTTGGTGATGTTGTTAGTTTTGATACTACTTACTTGACCAAAAAATATAACATGCCTTTTGCTCCTTTTGTCGGCGTGAATCATCACGGACAGTCTATCTTACTTGGTTGTGGGTTGCTATCAGATGAACAAGAGGAAACTTTTGTATGGTTATTTAATGAATGGATGAAATGCATGTCTGGGTGTCCTCCTCGAGCAATCATCACTGATCAAGCTAAGGCAATGCAAAATGCGATTAAAATTGTTTTTCCTGCTGCCAGACATAGATGGTGTATATGGCACATTATGAGTAAAGTGCCAGAGAAGTTTGCCATGTACTCCAAAAGGGAGAAAATAATATCTACTCTGCAAGAATTGATATATGATACACAAACTCCAGCTGAGTTTGAAACACGTTGGCAAAAGATGTTGCAAAAGTATTCCTTGGAGGCCAACAAATGGTTAAGTGATCTATATGATGATAAAGAAAGATGGATACCATGTTTTGTGAACGACATATTTTGGGCTGGTATGTCGTCGACCCAACGGAGTGAAGGCATGAACGCTTTTTTCGGCGGTTTTCTCCAGCCGAAAACATCTTTGAAACAATTTGTTGAGCAGTTTGAACAAGCACTGAGAAAAGAAGTGGAAAAGAGTTGGTTGCAGATGCCGAGTCATTGAAGTATATTAAGACTTTTACTAAGAATCCGTTTGAGCAACAACTTCAGCAGTTGTACACCAACGAAAAATACATGGAGTTCTCACATGAAATAAGGGAATCCATCAGTTGCAATAACTTAGCCTGGATGATAGTCACGAGGTATCTAAATATGTTATTCGAGAGGATATTTGGGTAACTGATCAATATTGCAAAAAACTGAAGTTTATCGTAACATTAAAAAAAATAGAAACTTATGAGAATGAAATGGAGAAGGATGCAGAAACAGAAATTTCAGTTGTTGATGATGACACATCTTCAGAAGATACGGACTCTGAGAATGAGTCTGATTCTAATTCTGACTCTGAAGATAGTGATTTTGTTGAAAGCGGAAAGAAAAAGAAAAGGAAACCAACAGTTGATTTTGATGTTCATTGTAGTTGTCAAAGGTTTGAGAGTAAAGGAATACTTTGTAGGCATACGATCAAGGTACTTATACTTAATGAGATCCGGTCTATATCTGACAAATACATCTTAAGGAGGTGGAGAAAAGATGTAAAGAGATCACATACAAAGGTTATTGTGAATTTTACTTTTTGGGAGAATAGTGAAGCAAGCTTGCGTTATAATCAGATGTGTAGAAAGTTTAGCGAGGTTGCAGATTTGGCTTCAGGAAGCGATGAACAATGTAAAGATGTTAATGGGTGGTTGGACCATAAAATCGACGAGCTCATTGTTAAGCAAAAGGAAGTTGAAAAGGCTAAGATGGTTGAGGCTAAAAAAGTTGCACCCACGATCGATATCAAAGATCCGTCAACAAAGAAACGTCCAGGACGACCTAGATCAACAAGATTAAGAGCTAAGAGGAGTAAGAAGAAACGTGCAAAGACAAAATCATCAGCCAGAAAAGACCAGGCAAGGGTTCTAACTTTGTCTTTTTGGTTTCTTATTAATATAACTCTTGCACCTTGTATAAGTTTATAATGTTTTCAACTTTCCATTCCAGTTAGGTATCTAAAATGGATTTGATCCTATGTATCATGTGTCCATCTATGCTGTACAAGTTTCCGATATTGCAGTAAGTGAGTGTTTTGTTGCATATTGATGTTCGACTAATTGGTTAATATTGTTTGTAGGATATTATCATTAACGAGCCAATTCTCCAGGAGAATGCTATGATATCCCAAAGACCACAATACATACAACAGCAGCAGCAACAACAACAACAAAGTTACGTGGTACCCCAAAGAGGTAGAGGCACAAGAGGAGGAAGGGGCGCAAGAGGTGGAAGAGGCACACATATAAACAACCCTCGAGGGACGCATACGCCGTATGCAGGTGGACCATATCCTAACCATCTCAATTGGCAGTATATGAGCTCTCCTCATGTATCACATATGGGCAGTCTCGCACCTTATGGTAGTAATTATGTGCCTCACATCGACCATCCAACAGTAACATATACAGCTCCTATGGTAAGTAATATATGTAATTGTGTATGTCAATTTGTGCAAAATACTTTTATACTGAGATTCTCATGTTATATTATTTTGGTTCTTATATAGCCAAAAATGGTCACACCACAACAATTTGGCAGCAGTACATCTACAACTGAAACCCCTGGTTCTTTTTCTGAATTACTGGTAAAGTATCATTTTTTAGCTATTCAAGCCTTGTTTGTGTTATTCAAGCCTTCATTATGCTCTTTATACAATAATATGTATTGTTTTTCATTGAGTAGGAGTCAAATCTTAACCCATGGGAACTTCGCTACTGAATTCCAAGTCAGATTTTCCAAGATGTCAGATGTTTCTTTTGATGTCGATCAACTCTTCAAGGAAGCTCTTACTTCCAGAATGACAATAATGGCTCGTCTGCAATTTGCTGTGACAGATTTTTTTTATTTTGTTTTTGAATTAGTCAGTAATATGCGAGATGTGTAAGTGCCGGTATGACAAACTCTGATAGTACTGTGCTCAAACAAGAACAATAGTAATAATTATGCTCAAAAGATATAGAGATGTCGAATAATCATTGTTCAGTTAATTTATACTTTACTATATTTATTTGTTTGATTCAGCTGTACCCAGTAGATAGTCATATAGGATTTTAAACTGTAATTTTTGTTAAACTACTTTAATAAAAGGAAAATCCACTTTTGATGCATATATAGTTTCAATCTAGTTTATTCAATGAAAGCTTTGAAGTTTCAGTGTTACTGTAGTCCAATTAGTTCTTCTAATATCTTTAGAAATTGGTTATGCCACTGGCAAGGCCAATGTTCCGGCGGACCATTTTGCAGTTGATATCCGGTTACAAATCTAACTATTCTTTGCATACAGGCTACAGTAAATTTAAAGCTTGCAGACAGGCTACAACAATTTACAAAGAAAGTTGGGACTTGAGAGCTTATAAAAATACTCTGGAAAAATGCATAATTTTCTTTGCAGTTAACATCTGAAAATGCATGCTTTTTGCACAACTTTAAACTTTAGGCAACTACTCAAAGAAACATGGTACTAGTACCCCAAATTGCTTTTTTCCTTTTCGTACAGGACTCCGAAAAGTTTGCATTAACAAGTGATGATTTTACTCTGTAATTCAAACTAAGAGGAAACATGGAGACCAGGCAATACTTGTTAAATATGTCGATCCGACGCCCCACTTGCACCCACCTCTCTCCGTCCTTGTTCAAGGGGCAACATCAACGATGTTCATGGCCTGCAGTTTCTGCAGAATAGACGAACAACCGAACCACTACTCTTGGAACGGCGTGTGAGAGTACTGTGCTGATGTTATGAGTTCAATTAGTACTTCTAGTCTTCTAATAAACCATTGTACAATCTGATCTTTGGGCGAGGAGGATGCGTTTATCAGTTTGTGCATCCAAATAAGTATTTGCTTCGATCCAATGACTTGATAGTTGATACCCACCCTTTGTTCGAGTGGTTAAAAGATTCAGTTATTTGCCTAACCACAAAATGAGTAGTAACCCAACCTAGCCAAGTCCCTATAGGCTAATAGAAAAAATTGGTGCTCGGTTCTGAACATAAACTTACAAGCAGTATCTTTATTAATTAAGTCTACGAATAAGGGACTTCAAAAATTTGCAAAGATTCATTTAGATATCCACATTTTGTATCTTATCCGTTAATGTCAATCGACGGCTCAAAGAGTTGAAATAAACTTAACAGTTTGTTCTGTCACTTACGGTTTAATACGGTAACATATATTTAGGAGATACTTCACAATCAATTGAAACTCTATCCTAGGTGTATGCCACCTAATGTTGGGAGCAATGGGAGTAGGAGTTTTGGGAGTCACAAATCATTTTCGCTTTCTTTTTATGTTAAAGATCTTCATATGGGTCAGTAATTACTATGTCAACTTTTTCCTTTATAGACTACTTTCTTCATAAAAGAAACACAGTGTGTTATTTCCCGGAAAAATCTAAGTATAAGAAAGGTAGATCTCACTTTCTAATGAAGACTTATCCTCCTCGGAAAGGTTTTTAGAGAATTACACCTTTGAAAAGCTTAAAATCTTATAGATCTACAAAATATGGTTAAAAAACACAATTAAAAGCGCATTGAAGAGCTTGAAAAGCTATTATTTTTTTTTATCTTTACCTGCTTTTGAGCAAATTCCTTTTAACGTGAGTATCTCTAACTTTTGGGAAATCTCAGTGAAAAGTTAAGGAGCAAAAATCCTTAGGATCATTTATGAACTGACATGTTCTCTAACACAAGTCGCAACAATCTCTGTCGTTTTATAGTTTGAGGGTCATTTATGAACTAAGGCTTAGATATTTGACAGTTCTATTAAATTCGAAGTCCGAAAACATACACTCAATTGAGTATCATAGTTTTCTTTTTTTTTTGATCGGTAAAGAATTTAGTGCCGACGAGTTTCGAACTCAGGTCACTGGTATCATCACCCAATGACTTTACGATTGTACTATAGTGATACCGACCAAAGTCAGAGATAATTCCATAGTTAATGCTTTAGTTTTTAGTTGTTTTTTTTTCAACGAAGCTACCTAAAAGGTACCATGTTGGTTTATTCTCCATTTTCATGAAGGAAAATGTGAAGGTATGGAGAAACCAAGTGATGTACCGTCAAGGTCAAGGCGTGCCATTACCGGAGGTCCCAAAATATGCAGACACGGATGAATCAGAGAAACGAGGCAGAGGACATCCACAGTAAAATGGTAAGAAAGATTAGCATCTTTCCAACCACTTGTTCCCGTGGAGGGGATGTAACAGATCTCCAGAGTGCATCCACCCTATGAAATGCCAATACAGCTTTTAAACCCTCTTCTCCAGCCAGCCACACGCAACGAAGGGGTAATTCCAAAAAGGATTCACCACTTGAACACCACCAACGTTATCGTTTTTATGGAAGTATGAACCTGAGTAGTACTTTTAACAACCAAAAGATGCATAAAGGTAAAAAGCACATATACAAGAATTTTGTTAACGGGTAAAACCACAACTGCATAAAAAGCCCGAAACCTCGTCCAAATTTGAAAACCCAACTGTATTAAGTCGCTACAGACACTAGTTTATTATCATACTTCAAACTGGAATGTAGTTGAGACCGAATTCATCCTCCAAGCAATTCAGCTACAGTCGTGCTCCTTACGTCTCTTGAACCTCGCAAGGCCTATGCAATTGATTCCCTTAGCTGACGTCCTTTATATCCTAAAAGTTGCTTCAGCCTAAGTGAAGAATTTTAATACCAATATGTCTCTAACAGATAAGCATGTTTTATTTACCTTTAGATCGAATAGATAAAGTCTTGGAAATCTGTTTGCAATAGGCGAAGCTAGAAAACCTCACAAATCCTGAACATTTAAACTCAGTCAGCTAAGAAGCCTAGATTTTTAACCACCTCTCTCAAGAACAATCATGAACTGATCAATTAAGAATAGTTTTCATATATCTATCTTGAGGAATCACAAAGTCTAGGACGAAGAGAAAATTTTGATTTTTATCTATCTTGCTCCTGAAAGAGATTATTAAAACCTCGATAACAAAAAGAGCAAGATCGGGATGCATAAACTATCAAGGTAAAGATAGTCGTATTTGGGAATCCCTAAGTGAAGTCTTTCGGTTGTAGACCTAATTAAGTTTCTCAGGGGAAACCTAAGTCAATAAAGGACGACTCTCGCAATCAACTAGGACACAAAAGTGTCACGGATTCAACTCCCCAGTTGAATGAGTCTCTCTATTTATAGATGTTCAAGACTAAGGGTTGTTTAGAATTCAAGCTAAGATAACTTGAGATTCAAGGAAACATTTTCTCTGTTTTAGCGGAACTCTTAGGGTTTCAAGTAAGCATGTGAGAAGTTTTCCTTGAAATCACATAGAAGAATATACATTATGGTTCGGGTACCGAAA
Organism: Papaver somniferum; assembly: GCF_003573695.1. NCBI lineage: Eukaryota > Viridiplantae > Streptophyta > Magnoliopsida > Ranunculales > Papaveraceae > Papaver > Papaver somniferum. Next base: position 65,368,650 of record NC_039358.1, read on the forward strand.
CCGTATATATTGATAGTTCTTATAGCAAATGCATTTTGAACTAGTAAGCAATATTGTGTTCCTTCAAACATTTAACACTTAAATCATGATGCACATACACAAGATATTTTAGTAGCCACGGAAGTTAAAGGCATGAAGGGTTGGACGCTACAAATTAGGAGAAACATTTGACACTATCATGGGAAGAGTTCCAAGGATAGTCTTGGAGATTTTCTCACCCTTTTTAGTATGACTAATGTAGTATCGAATATTGTATCTTTCATCAGAATATTTACCACCCTTATCAAAAGAAGGTTTGGCATAACCAAAATCCTCTTTCATATCATATTTACAAGAACTCTCCGCGGTATCGTCAACATCCTTTTTCATTGGAGTCTTTGGCCCCCACAATAATGGATTTTCTGTTGCTTCCCTTCCTTGAAAGCTCAAATCGCCACCTCGAGACGCTAAGAATCATGAAAAAATATATAATATTAACAAATAAAAAAAAACAATAATCTTCAGTTCCTCAGTTTAAGATGAAACCCCAGACTGGGATCGTCTAACCTTGGTCTTTATTTTACGAGAGCGAAGACCAGTTAACACACCATCAGACGCATGGGTACTAACAGACGACGCAACCTTGAAAACATAACAAAAATTCCAAGTTGTTTTGGGGTAAAAACTGATTCTGATGGAAACGATAAATTTGGGTGTGCCACCAAGAAACGAATCTAACCCCTAAACAAATACACTGCACGGGAGTACTTTAGATTCGAAAGATCAATCTGTACAATCCTGGCCTAAACCAAGAAATGGCCGTTCCGGTCTTTCTTCAGTCACAAAATGAAAGAGAAGGGTTGATCTTAGGGAGAGAAGCGAAGAAGGTGTTGAAATCAGGATAAAGGTGTGGGTATTTTATGACTTGTATCAGAATGTGATTTCTGGCTACTTGTGTTGATAACACTTGTTGTTTTTTGGAATAGGTTAAAAACCTATTTATACAAGTCATGATTGAGCGCATCCTGATCTCATAAGAAGTGTAGATAGTTAAGTAGTGGAGAAGTGGGGATTATGTGGAAGTGGTGACCATCACGTCTCTTTCATGAGGGATGACCGGCCAGCCTTGCACCCACTACTCTTTTACTACTATCAACTGTCCGCTTTTTCTTGACACTTTCTCGTAATGGGCGCGTTGCACGCCGCACGTTGTAAACCTCCAGACCAATACCCCACTAAGCATCCCCCAGTTTGTGACATGATGTCTCGAGTATTTTCGTGGAAAATATGTAGCAAGTTGATGAGTGGGTCTTGCTGGCAACACCTAGCTATTATGACCAATAGCGCGCAAACTATGCGGCGGGCGGTCATATGTTACAAGTCAAGTCATGAGACTTGCCGCAAGAAATAACATGTAATACCTTTAGGTCAAATAATTAAATTATTTGTAGAAATCAAATGCTTGTAACACATCGTTTGTAATCGATGCATATAAATCATCGCTTTTAAGCAAGCAACTCAAAATAATCGATGCTCATGAAGCATTGTTGTATAAAACCTGCCTAAATTAGTCGCAGAGATTAATGTCTTAAAAGGAGCATGACCGTCCATTTTAGAGAAACTACTAAGAGCTATTCACGCACGCCATGGGCAGGCCGGTCGGTCCTTATAAGAGAGTGACTGCTGGCGAACACCGCGACATCTTATTGGTCGCTTAAGATTTGATCTAGATGGTCATTCAGCTAGCGAAGTTGGACGATCGAGATGATTTGCGTCATTTAACAGCTGTTGTTGAATTTATTAAAATTCTTAAATGCGGTGCGGCTAACCACTTTCGGGCGGTCGTTTGGGGGCCATATAGGCAAGTCACGGCTTGGCCGATTGCAGCTTATGGAAGGGGGGTGGCCGGTGATCATGGCCACATCTTGTTGGCCGCCTAAAATAGGAGTTAGGTCGGCCGATCCAACTGGAGAAGTTTGGCGGACGAGATGGTTTGCGGCATCTAATGACTGCCGTTGATTTAATTTTAGGTTTTAAAAGCCGTGCAGCCAAACCATTTTGGGCCAACGTTTTTTAGCGTTGGCGGCATGCTGTGGACCATTCAGCCGGCCAGTTTTATAGTCGGGGCCACTAGTGAGCGTATCCGCGCTTTGTCTGTTGATTATAATTGAATCTAGCCCGGTCAATTCGGCTGGCGAAGTTGGACGGCCGAGATTATTTTGCGACAGTAATGTGTCGGCGCTAACATAAATTAGGGTTTTATAACTCGCGCAACCAATTTTCTTTGGGTAGTCGTTTGGTGGATCCGCTTGCGAGTGGTAAGGATTTCTATTGGCCTAAGCATTAATGGGCCCGCCGGTGTGCATGATGGTGCTTGTCCGGCCGTGTTAAAAAGTAGCTAGACTTGATAAATCGACTGGCCAAAACATACGGTCGTGATCGTTTTAAGACTGACATGGGAAGCCGATATTAGATTTCTTAAGGAATTAGGCGTGTCAACCAACCAAATTCCAATTTCATTTAAATGTGCATGTGGCGTGCTTAAAGCGATCTGATTGGTCGATGGGAAAGGGGGGCCGACAAGCGGCAACATGGGGCGTGGCCAGCCAGCCACAAGTGGCGTCTGCTGAAGCAAATCGGTCGGCCGAGTGGCGCGGCCACGCCTCCTCTTTCCACTGCTCTTACTTGCCGCAATTCCTCTTTATTTCTTGTTTTTATGGTTTTTGGCAGGACCTTGCTCCTACTAGCTCCATGATGGATCAATTTCCTAGCTTTCCTAGGTTTAGTTTCGACCAACAGGGTTCGAGATATTGCGGAAGCCGCAAAAAACCTAATTTTTACAAACTAATTAGGATAGAATTTGAATCCTGTGAATTATCACAAAATTGATCAAATTTGATGAATTCTATGTGTTGACACAAAATTCTTAATTTTATTCTCAGAGAGCAGTCAGCGCGTCTTCTGATTGAGTACTTTCACGCAGACCTTAATCTTGATACTTCGGGAAATTCATGCTACTCAGCTGCGATTGAACACTAATTGTCATGTCATATTAATATTAAGAGTTCAGTCGGGAAACATAGCATAGGAAAATACTCAATAAGCCATACATTAATGAATAATGCAGGCGAGAGATTAATAAAATTTATAGAATGTTTGGGATTGTTGCTACATGCACCATTCTGAATAAATTTTATATATAAATATACTGAGTTTCTCAATACACATGTAAGTAAAGAGGCCTGGAACTCATCACTTCGAAATGGCTCAGTTTCTTTGCAGAATAACGGCGCATTAATACAGGGTTTTACAATTCTTGCCCTGAACTAAAAACCACCATCAGCATTAAGTCCCTTGCTTAGTACGTAACAGTGACATTGTTACGGGGTAAGCACTAGATGGTGATAGTCAAGAGATAAAATGATCAAGTCAAAACGAATAAATGTTACCAGAGAAGTTGCAGTTGTCTTGAATTCGAAACAGTGAATCAGGCCACCATATTCACGATTTTATCTTTCGGCTATGTTGATTTCAATCCAGTCACACCAGTAAGCACATTTTTCCAGGATTTTGAGCTGGGCTGAAAGCATTCTTCTTTTTTTTTTCTTTTTTTTTACAGTCTCCTTCCGGCTTCAATTAGGGTTTCAACAAGAAACAAGACTTGGTTGGCGTTGAATCCTCGTCTATCGGATGAATCCTGTTGCGGTTGTTCAGCATCCGCTTTCTTTTAGGGTTTCTGCAGCGTATATATATGCAGGAGAAATTAGACCATTCTTATCGATTTGGAATAGAGACTCTTATGTTGAACCCACATCCTTTCATCATGTCAGACGGGAGCGGATCATCTTCAACTCATTCGGCTTGTATCCAAAGTATGACCCTTAATTATTTATTTATTTTTAAGTGGTAAGTCCTCCTCCTCTTTTGACTCTAATATCGTTTTTTTTTTTAGAGTGGGTGAATCTCTGGGTCTCGTGAAAACTCCCCCGTCCAGATCATATGAGTCAAGAAGATCATAACGGTATGCTTTTCACTGGTGAATAAGTATTCGTTTGTCATGGCCGGTAGGTGAAGTTTTTTTTTATTGTTGTTGTAGAGGTACCCTGCTGGAACCTGTGTAACAGTAGTTGATGACGATGATAACCTGTGTAACAGTAGTTGATGACGATGATCTGGCCACTCCTCTTCCTTCAAGCTCAGACACACCTACTGTTGCATACCTGTAAGACGTTGATTCGGGTATCTCCTCCTACGAGTACCCCAATGCAGGCTTTCCGTTTGATATTCACATGAAGTATTTATCTTCTAGTTACTGGACTGTTGGTAAGAGTCTTAGTAAGGAAGGAGTTCGTGCCTTTATACACAAAAATATGGAGAAGGTACGACCACATTGCTGCCAGGAACGTGGTGCAGCATTGTTCATCCACTTTGGTTACTGCGGTGAACTGCCTTCTGTGATAGACACATTTATGTGTCTAATATAGCTCATTTGTATATATTGTTGGTGCTCGATATCGTACTTATTTGGTTATTTTATTTATTTGTAGGTGTTTTTGGAAGAATAAGGCTTTGTGGCGAAATTGGCTAAAAATGCGGCATTTGGACCTCCGTTGATAACTACCAGAAGCACCCCAGAAGTATGTTGGAGACACCCAGAAGTACCCCGGAGGAACCCCGGAAAAGTCCGGAAAATATCCAAGAAAAATTACTAAAGGCACCCAAGATTTGATTATTTCCACCCCAAGAATTTTATTTCAACCCCACTTGCTATTCGCACCCCATCAGAGGATAGGGGGCATTCCTTCTCAAAATTCAAAAATGGGTTTTTGGCGGGAAGACTTGTTACAGCACTGGCAGATTTGGTGATCGAATTTTGGACGTGATTTTTGGAGATTCAATTGCTGTATTTGCTACTAATGGGCTGTAATTGAGTAAACAAGTCTGTTACGATCGATTGGACCCAACCAATTGGACTGGAATGACCGGGAGAATGGATCAAAATCCAAACAGGACAGTACCGTGCTGTTCACTTTCAAATATTTGTGAGAGATTTGTGGAAGACTTTTACGCTAGATAACTATGCACCTAGTCTTGTTCAAGTCTTAAGAGAAGTTTGGAGCGTAATAACTGGCCAGAGGACGCGTACAAAGCAACATAAAAGAGATTATTCTCTCAACTTCTCGAGAAGAAAAAAAAAGAGAAATACTCTCGGATTTGCACGAGAATTTTGGTTATGTTGGCTATATAAAGCATTGCTTCGAGTCTTATAGGGGTAAGAAAAGTTTGGAGAGAAATAGGAGAGAGTTCAGAGCCGAAACGAGGAAGATACCATTGATTGTTGCTGCTGCTGCTGCTGTTCAAGGAGGAAGACGAAGAACGAAGAACAGACGCTCCTGGAGCGTCGTTCTTCAATAGTACCTACAGCAGCATAACTGTGTCGTTGTTTTGCTGCAGTTCAGAAGTATCGTTTACAGGCAGTCTTTTTTCGAACATTGTAACAGTCACGCTGTAACATTTATACAGCGTTGCAAAAATTCTGTTAAACACCATATCATCAATAAAAACACCTATTAAGCAATTTTGAGCAAGTTTTTGATATGAGGAGCTAAACCCCTTAGCCAAGGCGACGGAGGAAGCCATTGGTCCTTATTTATGGTATAATTCTAACTTTATTATTTATTTGCAATATTATTATTTGATTATTTGCATGGAATTGAATTTGAAATATTAGTTTTTATTGAATAGTTGTGAATTATTTTGATGAAGCATGCTGGGTTTTAAAAACTTTTGATGTTTTATACTTTGTGATTACAATTATTACTTCAAAAATATACAAAAAGGCATAATATTAGAATCACTCTAAAAGAAAAATTGCATGAATATTAATTATTAGAATTTATCAAATAATGGGTCAATGGTGGAATCCAAGTCTTGGTGTTTTTCCCTAAAGTTTTCAAACAAATTTATTTGCCTGTTTAAATTTAAATCTAAAAGACTGTTTTCTTCACAAGTCTGAAAAGACCCCTTTTTACCACTACAACTACAATCACTATTTGAAAACCATCAATTTTTGGCACCGCCGACGCGGACCTGTGTTTAGTTAGCATTTTTTAAGATTTATTTATTTTTATTTATTTGTTCTTCTTTACGTTTCTTGTTTTTTGTCTTTTTCTTTCAGATTCTTGAAGTTGGAGCGAAAAAAATTTTTGCCAAAGTTTTTGGTGGACATTTAAAGACTTGGAGTAAAAGGCAAAGCAAAAGGAGCAAAAGAAGAAGAATTTTATTTATTTTTTTTTTTTTTGATAAAAAGAGAGAAAAAAAAAAGAGAGAGATTTTTATTTTTGTAATTTTTTTTAGACTTTATTTTCTTTT
>NC_039358.1:65375091-65380096 GCF_003573695.1 Papaver somniferum
TTTTTTTTAGACTTTCTTTTCTTTTGTATTTTTTTTTATGGACTTTGGACATTAATTTTTGGACATTTTTATTTTTATTTTTTAAACCCTACGGAAGGGTATCCTTAAATACAAACTGTTTGCAGGGAAGGACGACGATTACGATATCGTCTCGGCCCCTCGGGTTCGCACACGGCATAGGAGTCGTGGCCCGAGTCGACTTCAACGGTTCATCTCCCGTCTGGTACGGGAGGTAAGTCCAATCGAAACACTCGCGAATCTCCTGCAAGCGGGTTACTGTATTCCTTAAGGTGATAATTGTTTGAGGACGAACCAGACTGTTTTTATATTCCTAGTAAAGGGCAAGGCCTGGCCTAAACAAGATAAGGGTTCGGATTTCATCACTGCTCCCTTCTTTCCCGCCTTAGGAAAGCGAAACCTAAAGCGAACCTAATCCTAAAATTTGGACTAGAAAGAGACCTATAGGGTATCGAGCTTAACAGGACAATCATTTGAAAAATATTGGTTACTCTTTTAAGCACACCTCGAAGTTCTTGACGGTTTCTGCGAGTTGAATGCGTGACTGCGCCGCATTGGATCGGTGAGGTTTTGGGTATCAAAGCTCCACTGAGCTTCCCTCGCCTCGATTCAACTTGCTTTAACTCGGATTGATTCCAGAGGGTTTTGCTTAAATTGTAACGAATTCCCTTTCGAAGGATTAGAAGCTGGTCTAGAAACAATCTAAGTGGAGCCATCATGCTTGTTGTTTGCTAGAAATCTTTAGGTTTGCTGTGGTAAAGTCGAGTCAGCCTGCTGTGTGATTGCTAGAACCTTCCTGTTAGGATTTTTATTTCTTTTTGAATCATTTTTAGTGTATGCCCGATTTTGTTAATAGGGCTTGGAAAATAGATACTCTAGGTCGATTGATTAGCGAAAAACCTGGTAGTTCTTCTGATTTAAGCAGGGAGCTCGAAGATTCTTCTTTTGAGAGCCCTGTTTTTGGAAACTTCAGTTTTGAGAACCTATCTCTTCGTGATAAAAGTACCCCTAGTACTCCAGTTGTGCCAACGATGGAAACTTTGAAAGATTACATGTTCCCAACTAGGACCAACCGAGCTTCATGCATTAAATTGCCAGCCACTACGGCTAATTTTGAGATAAAACCTAGTATTCTTCAGATGATCCCTATATTCTTAGGAAAGGATGATGAGAACCCTTATTTTCAAATTAGGGACTTTGAGGAAATCTGTGGGACAATTAGAATAAAAGACCTTACTGATGAAGTCTTGAAACTTAAGATGTTTCCATTTTCCTTGAGAGATAAAGCCAAGACCTGGCTAAACAACCTACCATCTGAATCCATTGAAACATGGCAGGAACTTATTGCTGCTTTCTATATGAAATTCTACCCTAAGCATAAAACTGCAGCTGTTAGGCAGAAAATTAGTGCTAGTGTGCAACAAGAGGGAGAGTATCTTTATAGGTTTTTAGAGCGATTCAATGATCTCCTATCTCAGTGTCCTCACCATGGATTTGATAATATGAAACTCGTACAAATTATTTATGATGGTTTAGACTATTCAACCAAAGCCATGGTTGAGTCTATGTGCGCTGGTGAGTTCACTAGTAAAAATGCTGATGATGCTTTTACCTTCTTAGGAGCTATCGCTGAAAAATCCCAACAGTGGGAATATTGTGTTGAACCCCCTAAAAGATTCTTGGTCAATAGAAGTAGCACCAATGTGGTAGATACAAGTTTTGGTTCAGATGCTAAGTTTGCTGCTTTATCTATAAGGTTAGAAGCTTTGGAATTGAATCAACCTAATAATAGGTCCCTTGTTGAACCTAATAGAGCCGCCCAAGTCTCTAGTTGTGGAATAGAGCCCGATAACTCATTCTGGGAAGGTCAGGTTAGTGAAGAGCAAGCCCATGATGTCTATAACAATGCTAGGTTTGAGAACCGTCAGAAGTTTGACCCATACTCAGAAACCTACAACCCTGGTTGGAGAAACCATCCTAATTTATCTTGGTCTAAGGGCCAGAGTCAAGGCCAGTCTAGCAATTCTCAGCCTCCCCCAGGTTTTGGTTTAAAGAATTCTTCAGGTCAAACCCAGTTTCAGAACACTTCTGAGAAAAAGATCTCTACCTTAGAGGAAGCTATCACTATGTTAGTAAGTAACCATGACATGCAATCAAAGAACCACATGAGATTTCAACAAGAAACTAGGCAGGAATTGAAGAATACTTCCTAGAGTCTTTCCAAGTTAGAACTTCAAGTAGGACAAATAGCTAAGTTTATAAGTGAGAGAGAAAATGGAAGGTTCCCTAGTCATACTGATCCTAACCCCAAGGGAGAGAAATCGTACAATCATGTGAATGTTGTCACAACCCTGAGGAGTGGAAAGAAAGTTGACAACAAGGTTTACATGCCTGATAGTGAACATGCTATAGTTCACCCTGCTGAGCCAGAAAATGAGGAGACTGATAGAGTCTCCAAAGAGACCAATAAGGGTCCTGATGAGCCCGGCTTTGTTCCCAGAGCCCCGTTTCCCCAACTGCTAGTTCCGACTAAGAGGGAGTCCAACTTTAATGATATATTGGAGGTTTTTAAGCAGGTTAATATCAACCTTCCATTATTAGATGCAATTAGGCAGATTCCCTCTTATGCCAAGTTCCTTAAGGACTTGTGTACGCGAAAGCGTAAGCTCAGTGTCCAGAAGAAAGCCTTCATAGCTAGTCATGTGAGTTCTATTATTCAGAATACCACTACTCCTAAGTATAAAGACCCAGGGTCCCCTACCATTTCTTGTACAATAGGTAAATACCGTGTTGAGAAAGCGTTGCTTGACTTAGGAGCCAGTGTGAACTTACTTCCATACCATGTGTACCTTAACCTAGGACTTGGTGAGATGAAACCTACCCAGGTAACACTTCAGTTAGATGATAGGTCCGTTAAAGTTCCTCGTGGTGTGATCGAGGATGTTCTCATAGAGGTTGACAAGTTTATTTATTCAGTGGATTTTATTATCCTAGATACCCAACCTGTCCCTGACCCAGAGAACCAAATACCAGTGATTTTAGGTCGCTCGTTTTTAGCCACGTCTAATGCGATCATAAACTGTCGAAATGGTATTATGAAACTGTCCTTTGGTAATATTACTATTGAGTTGAATATTTTTAATGTCAATAAGCTACATTCTGAGCTAGATGACACGTGCATTGAAGAGGTCAACATGATAGGAACCTTAGTTCCGAAGTCTGTACCAAACACCGAATCGGAAGATCCATTAGAGAGTTGTCTAGCCCGTTTTAGCATGGATTTCGACGATGATAGCAACATTGAACAAGTAAATGCTCTGTTGGATTTTATTCCTATGTTAGATACCGATAGATGGAAATCTAGGTTTGAACCATTACTAGCTACCGAATCTACCTTAAGCCCTTATTTCGAAGAGCCTAAAGATCCTCCTAAGTTGGACCCCAATTATGCATTTGTAGGCCCATCTGAGATTTTGCCTATAACTTCCGATTTGGATAGTGATCAGGAAAATAGGCCAGAGACCATGCTTCAAGAAAATAAGGAAGTTTTAGAGTGGACCATAGCAGCTATGAAGCAAGTAGAGGATGAACCACCTGATTATAACTTAGAGAAAGCAATTGACCTTTTTCAAGAACCCGATGGTCTAGAAATTAGGAACATTGTGACTAGTCTATGTAGAGGCACCGAAAATTCTAAGTTTGGGGGTACAGAACTAGAAGAATCTCTTGAGCATTTTAAGGACTGGGAAGATCCGGAAATCCAAGCAATAATTAAAGGTTTGTCTGAGAGTAGTGAAAACCCTAAGTTTGGGGGTAGTAATGATTCTTGTGATCGTCAAGTATCCCCATTGGAAGTCCCTAACTTGGGACTCAAGCCTAGTGCATCTGAGGTATCGCTCGAGTCTATTCAGACTCCACAACCTGATCCGCCTGATACTGTCCAGGAGAAAATCCATATGTCAGAGACCCGTTTTTCGGATGAATCTGTTTTCCGAGACACTCATATGAAGCCCAAGTGGGCAACTCAGATAAATCCAGTTGTCTTGCGAGAAACTTTAGATCAGGTTGTGCTCTATCTGCTCATTTTTCTGATCTTGAGCATTTGTCTCCTATTCGTGGCAGTTCTATTTGGTCTTATGGACCCACAATTGTTTCGACTATTGGTATACGACTTTGGAAGGTGACAATTCTTTTAGAGGTATTTGATGTATAGCTAATGACTATAAATTTAGCATTTAATGGGAGGCTCCCGCGTTCATGTGATACGGTAATATCCTTCCTTATTTCTTTTCCCTCCAGTGGTAATAGTTTCTCCTTGTTCATGCTTTTAATTTCATCTTTAGAACATTGAGGACAATGTTAGATTTAAGTTTGGGGGTATGGGAGAAACTTTTGTGTTGCACTTTTGAAACTTCTAGCGTCACATGGTATCCGGTTAGCTAAGTTTACATACTGTTTCTCACCGAAAAGATAGAAATTGGAATGCTACAGATAACAACTTATTGAGACATTAGAGAAAAAGACATTGAGATCCTTGAAATTCAGGAGAGAACTTGTTCTTTTTAGAGGGTAACCGTGATGGACTTAACCATACATGATGGAAAGGCAAGTAGGTCAGGAAATGCCAGAAAGACAAAGCAACCTCACAATGTAGTCTTAGTTACTGGATTGCGACTCTCTCTCAGTAGAAACTTATCATCATCAACAAGCGGAGCGACATCAAAATCTATGAAGAAAGTGAAGACGTTTTAAGGTTTAGAAGCAACAATAGAAAAGAATAATTCAAAAATCAAAGTTGAAGACTTAGTTACAAGAAGTTACAAGAGCAAATGATATAAGTTGTTAGAATCCATGATACCAAGACATCACAAGTTGAGAAGAGCCAAGTTTTGAAAGTCCTTCTCTCATGGCCATGTAAATTTTTGTCTTGTAATTTTTTCTATTTAAAAAAAAAATTAAAAAAAAAAAAAAATAATAAAAAAAAAAA
>NC_039358.1:65380315-65388957 GCF_003573695.1 Papaver somniferum
TAATTTTTTCTATTTAAAAAAAAAATTAAAAAAAAAAAAAAATAATAAAAAAAAAATAAAAAAAAATGAAACATCATTACGTTCTTTTTGTTCAATAAGGCCATAGGGAAGAAGAAATTTATAAGTCAAGCAAAAAATCGAAGAGAAGAGTTAATTGTCAAGGTTCTATGAGGTTCGATAGTTTATCATCAACAGTTGAAGACCGAAGAAGACGTTGTTTCTACTGAGAACTATGAGAGAGTCGAAGAAAGATATATTTGGTTGCTTTGTTAGTCCGCTTTCAATCTGGCACAAGATTTTTCTAGCACTGGTTTAACTCATCACACGTAATTAGTCCAGCTGTGTAGCATATGTCCCTCTCATTTTATCTCTCTCCTAATCTTATCCAGCTGTAAAGAAGCGGACGCATCTTACAATGTTTATCTAGCTGTATAGCGGATATCTCTTTATCTAGCAGTCATGCAGATGTGTCTCCCCTTTTCTTCAGTCAGCTTTAGAGCTGACACCTTTAATTTCTATGGCATTCTACTTACTTGGAGATAGGTTGAGAATATGTATGTCCTCATAGCTCTTTGGATACTTGTGACCAATTAGGAGTACAGGTTTTGTGGGTATATCTCTGGTAAGCCTTCCCGAGACTATAACTCGGACACTAGGGCCACCTAGAGTTTTAAAGGCTTATTGCATACGCTAAATGCAATCGACGATGCCTGCGACAGTGAGTTAGGATTTTATTTTGTAGTGTTGATTTGCTCGAGGACTAGCAAATAATAAGTTTGGGGGTATTTGATAGACGCATTTATGTGTCTAATATAGCTCATTTGTATATATTGTTGGTGCTCGATATCGTACTTATTTGGTTATTTTATTTATTTGTAGGTGTTTTTGGAAGAATAAGGCTTTGTGGCGAAATTGGCTAAAAATGCGGCATTTGGACCTCCGTTGATAACTACCAGAAGCACCCCAGAAGTATGTTGGAGACACTCAGAAGTACCCCGGAGGAACCCCGGAAAAGTCCGGAAAACATCCAAGAAAAATTACTAAAGGCACCCAAGATTTGGTTATTTCCACCCCAAGAATTTTATTTCAACCCCACTTGCTATTCGCACCCCATCAGAGGATAGGGGGCATTCCTTCTCAAAATTCAAAAATGGGTTTTTGGCGGGAAGACTTGTTACAGCACTGGCAGATTTGGTGATCGAATTTTGGACGTGATTTTTGGAGATTCAATTGCTGTATTTGCTACTAATGGGCTGTAATTGAGTAAACAAGTCTGTTACGATCGATTGGACCCAATCAATTGGGCTGGAATGACCGGGAGAATGGATCAAAGTCCAAACAGGACAGTACTGTGCTGTTCACTTTCAAATATTTGTGAGAGATTTGTGGAAGACTTTTACGCTAGATAACTATGCACCTAGTCTTGTTCAAGTCTTAAGAGAAGTTTGGAGCGTAATAACTGGCCAGAGGACGCGTACAAAGCAACAGAAAAGAGATTATTCTCTCAACTTCTCGAGAAGAAAAAAAAAAAGAGAAATACTCTCGGATTTGCACGAGAATTTTGGTTCTGTTGGCTATATAAAGCATTGCTTCGAGTCTTAGAGGGGTAAGAAAAGTTTGGAGAGAAATAGGAGAGAGTTCAGAGCCGAAACGAGGAAGATACCATTGATTGTTGTTGTTGTTGCTGCTGTTCAAGGAGGAAGACGAAGAACGAAGAATAGACGCTCCTGGAGCGTCGTTCTTCAATAGTACCTACAGCAGCATAACTGTGTCGTTGTTTTGCTGCAGTTCAGAAGTATCGTTTACAGGCAGTCTTTTTTCGAACATTGTAACAGTCACGCTGTAACATTTATACAGCGTTGCAAAAAATTCTGTTAAACACCATATCATCAATAAAAACACCTATTAAGCAATTTTGAGCAAGTTTTTGATATGAGGAGCTAAACCCCTTAGCCAAGGCGACGGAGGAAGCCATTGGTCCTTATTTATGGTATAATTCTAACTTTATTATTTATTTGCAATATTATTATTTGATTATTTGCATGGAATTGAATTTGAAATATTAGTTTTTATTGAATAGTTGTGAATTATTTTGATGAAGCATGCTGGGTTTTAAAAACTTTTGATGTTTTATACTTTGTGATTACAATTATTACTTCAAAAATATACAAAAAGGCATAATATTAGAATCACTCTAAAAGAAAAATTGCATGAATATTAATTATTAGAATTTATCAAATAATGGGTCAATGGTGGAATCCAAGTCTTGGTGTTTTTCCCTAAAGTTTTCAAACAAATTTATTTGCCTGTTTAAATTTAAATCTAAAAAACTGTTTTCTTCACAAGTCTGAAAAGACCCCTTTTTACCACTACAACTACAATCACTATTTGAAAACCATCATTCTGCATATGGTTGCAGAGATGGAAAGTACATCCATTCGTGATGTTGCTGAATCGACTGTTGGAAAGTGGGAAAACATGTTATCTACCTGCGAATCCATGGAGTTCAACGTGAGATGACTGCGGCAGCGCCTTGACATTATCAAAGTTGATCGAACTGGTATCATCGCCAATGTCATTCATGCTACGAAAGCTATCTTGGAGAGGAAAAGGTCTTGGTCGCGGAACCTGAAAAGGTAGAACATGCGATCCAAGACTTGAAGAGTAGAACAGAAAGGTATCAAGATAGGCTGAAATTGATGCTTTCAAGGGACTACAACTTGTTGGATGGCCTTTTCTGAACCATACTTATATTTTATTGTTTTGAATAAGTAGGCACGAGAACATTTGATCGTTTCCCTTTTGTCTTGGGTTTTGATCATTATTTTGGAACATGAATTGCATTGGGTTTTAATAAGCAAATGGAGTTTACATTAATATGCCTTAACTAATGAAAAACTTTGATAGCTCAGATATGAGAGAAACGAAAAATGTCTGATTGGCCGTGCTATGAGACGGCGAGGGATGGAGTAATGGTCAGGCGTAGTATGCCTTGAGCCATTTTTCATTAATGACTGCTTCCAATTCGCCTTCATCTTCCTTGACAATCTTGTAGTATCCACTGTTATAAGCCTTAGTGATCACGTAAGGACCTTCCCATTTTGAGGAGAACTTTGGTGCGGATATGTCTTGCTGAATGTGCTTGGCGATCTTTAATACCAGGTCTTCTATTTGAAAAAAATCGAGGTTTACCGCTTTATCATATGCTCTGGAGATCCTTTTTTTGTACGCTTGAGCATGCTCTTCCACATTAATTCTCTTGGAATCCAGAGTGTTCAACTCTGCTATTCTGGAGCTCGATGCTTCGTCCTCATTCTATTGGACTCCACTTGCGGTTGTTACCCTAGCCGACGGGATCTTGTTCTCTGCTGGGAGAATTGCGTCAGTGCCATTGACAAGTGAATAAGGAGAAACTCCAGTAGAGCTCCTAGGTGCTGTGCAATACGCCCATAATTCCATAAGAAATTGCTCGTGCCACATCCTGGGATTATCATGCACTATTCGACTGAGAATTCATATCAAAGTCTTGTTGATGCTTTCGGATTGCCCATCCCTTTGAGGGTAATAAGGAGTAGAAAATACTTGCTTAACTCCATATTCTTCAAGAAATTCTCGTACTTGCTTGTTGGCAAAGAGAGTACCATTATCAGTAATGATGTGTTTAGGCACGCCAAACCGACAAATGATGTATTCCTTCATGAATGCTGCAATTATCGCTCCAGTGGTTCCTCGAAGAGGAATAACTTCGACCCATTTGGTAAAGTACTCTGTCGCGGTTATGATATACTCGTTCTGCTTAGACGATGGTGGATTGATTTTTCCAATAATATCAAGTCCCCAGTTGTAGATTGGCCACAGACTACTTACTGAATGAAGGGGAGTACAAGGTGTGTAAATGAGATTCCCGTGAGTTTGACATTCGTGGCATTTCTGCACAACTGTTGTTGCATCATCCTCTATGGTCGACCAGTAATACTTTTCGTGCACCTGGAGGAATAACTTCTTTTTCCCTTGATGTTCACCTTCATGTGTCTCTTTCAACATAGTCGAGATTTTATACTTTTCCAAACATCGTAACAGGTTCCCTCTAAAGCTCTCGCGGTATAGGATTCCTTCATGAAATACGAATCTTTTGGCTCTTTGCTTCATCTTGGCTGCAACCCTCTTGTTAGCAGGTAGTACACCGTCGCGAAGGTAGTTGATGTACGGTTCTCGCCAGTCCCCAGCACAGCCAACGTTAAGAACTTCCAATTGATGTGGTGGCGCTTTACAATTAGATCAAGATCCTTGGAGCGTTCTAGATTGGGTGTCCATACCCGGCCAGTAGTATCCGAGGCTTTGAAGACGTCGGTAAAGAGTCACTACTAACGTTTGTCCGCAGATTTCACCATGAACCCGGTTAAGTTGTAGTTGTGCTTCTTCGTCTCCAAGACATCTCGACAGGGATCCATCTTATTTTCTATGGTATAACACTCCATGGAGCATGAATAAGTTTTTTAGGGTTTTAAGAGTGACCTTTCCTTGAAAAAGCGAAATATTAAGTTCTTGAATAATCGGAGTCATCCAATCGTTGGTTTCAACATCTTTGGGTTGTGAAAGCCATGTTAATGTTATGGTCCGTCTCTTCACCGTCAAAGTCTTTTCCAAACCCTCGAATTGCAATTTCGAAGCTAATGTAGCTTAGGCAATCGGAAAACTTGTTGTTGTTTCAGGCAATATGAATTATTATTGCATCCGCGAAATAATTTAATAGCTTTTGCGCCTCAGCTCTCTAAGGGGCTAGTGTTACCTCTTTGAGTGAGTATACTCCGTTCATCTGGTTGACCAACAGTTTCGAGTCGCCTCTTACTTCCAGGTGTGTAGCTCCTGCTTGTTTGGCTAGTGAAAGTCCTATGAGGAAAGCTTTGTATTCCGCTGAATTGTTGGTGCATTGGAAGTCCAGCTTGAACGAATGCGAAAGAACTTCACCAGTTGGAGACACTAGAACTACACCCGCTCCTCCGGTATTACGGCTAAGGGTAGCAGAACCATCAAAATACAACAACCACGCTTCTTCTTTGACAAAAGAGATTTTCGGAAACTCTCCAGGAAGGTCTTCTTGCAGTACGGTAGTACCTTCTCCCGGGAGCGCTGCTAGTAAGTCAGCTACTGCTTTCCCTTTAATATCCCTTGGAGGAGTGCATGTTATGTCGAGATCCAACATTTGGAGTAGCCATTTAACCGGCCTGCCTATTAAGGCCGGTTTTGAGAGCAAGAACTTGACAGGATCAGCTTTAGATATCAGCACCACTTTGTTCGTAGTGTCTAAACTTCTGAATAACGTGAACTAGGGCTAGACACGTTTTTTCCGCCTTAGGATACCTGAGTTCAGCGTCTCTCAAAGTACGAATGAAGTAATATATAGGGTGTTCAATCCCTTCATCGTATTCTTGAGCGAGGAGGGCCCCAACAGTAGCATAGCTGGAAGAAGTGTAGAGAAACAACGGTCTTCCTTGTATGGGAGATTCATAACAGCTGGTGATGACAATATTTGTTGAATCTTCTGAAAGGCTTCTTGTTGCAGCGTGGTCCAAATGAAGCTTGCTCCATTTTTCAGCAAGAGGGTAAATGAAGCGATAAGATGAGCTAAACCAGGTATAAAACGCCGAATGTAGTTTACCTTTCCCATGAAGCTTTGAAGTTCTTTCACAGTTCGCGGAGGAGGCATTGTGAGGATAGCTTGGGTCTTGGTTGGGTCAACCTTGATTCCTTCAGCAGTTACTTGGATTCCCAGAAATTTTCCAGAAAATACCCCAAAAGCACATTTCAAAGGGTTCATTTTTAGTTTGTATTCACGACACCTTTCGAACACTTGTCGTAACACGTCTGTATGGGCTTCTCGAGTTTTTTATTTGACTACTATGTCATCTATATAATCTTCAACTTGCTTGTGCATCATGTCATGGAAAATTACAGTCATGGCGCGTTGATAGGTAGCACCAGCTTTTTTCAAACCGAAAGGTATCACAATGTAATAAAAGTTTCCAATGAGAGTTCGAAAAGTTGGCTTACTTGCGTCGTGATCATACATCTTTATCTTGTTGCAGCCGTTGTACCCATCCATGAAGGAGAACATGCCGTGCCCGCTGGTAGCGTCTACTAACATGTCAATGTTGGGAAGGGAAAGTCGTCTTTGGGGCAGCATTTGTTCAGATCTCTGAAATCGACGCAACACCTAATTTGACCGCTTTTCTTCTTTACGGAACCACATTGGCTAGCCAGGTAGGATGGTAAATGGGCTTGATGAAGCCGACGGTTAGTAGCCTTTGAATCTCGGTTTTGATTTGTTCCTCCACATCATGCCTGAACTGTCTTGGAGATTGCTTGATTGGGTTGGATCCAGATATTATATGTAGATGCTGAGTGACCAAATTTTCATCCAGGTCGGGCATTTCCTCGTACATCCACGCGAATATGTCTTGATACTCTTTAAGAAGATTTACAAGTCTCGTGCGCTCATCTGCACGTAGAGCAGAACTGATGGAGACAGGCCTTGGAGATTCTTCATTTCCGATGTTGACAATTTCGAGTTCATCTGTAGTGGATTCGGTGCCGTCTTGCAACTGTCGTGGAGCGTCTGGTATAGAGCTGGCAAACGGGCTGGCCAAGGCTTGCCCGTTGCGGGTTCCACGGGTTCGGGTTAATACGGGTTGAAACCCGCGGGTTGAAATTCTTCACGGGTTGTCATTTCTTCAACCCGTGCCCGTAACGGGTTTAACCCGCGGGTTCACGGGTTAGCCCGCCCGTTTCAGAAATCAGTTAATTTAGAATAGAGCGACGAAACATCCTAAACATGAACAGATTCCACGTGAAGCTAAAGATACAAAACATTACATTTTAGTAAGGAAAATGAACACCATTATGCTGGCATCGACACTTAGAGATTGTATAAATCCTGAAAAGCATACTTCTGAAATTTCTAAACTGATTTCCAGGAGACCAAGGGTTCAAGATATGGTAATGCTATGCAT
The DNA here is from genome assembly GCF_003573695.1 of Papaver somniferum. Lineage (NCBI taxonomy): Eukaryota > Viridiplantae > Streptophyta > Magnoliopsida > Ranunculales > Papaveraceae > Papaver > Papaver somniferum. The sequence continues at coordinate 65,387,326 of NC_039358.1, forward strand.
TCATCACAGCGACGAACACGTCTATACTGTACCCACTGACAGTCGTTAAGTCAAAATCTGGATAAACCTTTCCGAGTAGGAACAACAATCCGTAATGATGCAATGGTAGGTTAATGATAAAAAAATGGAACTAACAGATAGTTAGCCAAATTCGATGTAATTAACATAAAATATTTTGTAACATAAACACAGCCAACTACATAGATAGACTCACCATTTTGCATTTCGACACCAAAAAAAACAGTTTGTTGGAAATAAGCAAAACCCAAAACAGTAAGCATTAATTCCAAACTACAATGTAGGATGCATGTATATGAAACCAACAGCATAAAACAAGCAGAAAATAGTGTTTGTAACTTCAAATTGCCTGGTAACATTCCTAGCAGTTGATAACATTCCAAACTGATCACTTAAACCTCCGACTTATCGGCTTCCACACGATTATCTTTACCTATCATTTGAATGTCATCAGAAATTCTTTTGCCAAGCACTTGATTATCATACCTTGTGCACTCATAATACATGATATTTTGAGCAGTTAGCTTCAAGAAATTTCCCGCTGCCACTCCGATGACACATAACGAAATGATCGAAACCCTAATTATGATGTTCATATCATAGACCATAACCAAATATGCAATACAAACAAATAAGTCATTAGCCAAGTGAAGCAGCGCAAGAATATTCGTAGTAATTTTATTATGCTGTAATACTCGCACGAGCATCCAAGACGAAAGCATAACCGATGGAAAGAAAGACGATAGCTATGAGGAGGAGGGGTACTAGAACATAATTAGTCTTTGGTACCATAGGAATCACAGTAATAACAAGTGTACAAATCAGAGAAAAAACAACCAAGTAAGATGTGTAGGGGGTCTTGCACGACATTGTCGGGTAGTAATAGTATGGTATATCCGTCTTCACGGGTTTACGGGTTGTACCCGCGGGTTCACGGACTGGGACGGGTTAACCCGTTTACTCACAAGACGACATTTCTCCAACCCGAACCCGGCTTGTTTTGAAACAAGTCGAGCCGGGTTCGGGTTTTCACGGGCCGGGCACGGGTTAACCCGCGGGTTTTGGCTTGTTTGCCAGCTCTAGTCTGGTACTTCTTCTTCTTGTAGTTTGTCATTATGGTTGCATTCTATTGGCGGTAGTCTCCCCTGTTAATTGCTAACAGCGGCGCCGATATATAGTTTTCCCTTTTCCATCACGACTTGCCACAAAAGTGCGTTCCCTCTTGGTGTGAAGATGAACCGAGTTTTTGCTCGATGAAGGAGAATTGGCGTGTCCCGCCAGCAGAGGCGTGCCGGTAAGGTAGAGGTGGAGGAGAAGAAGAAGAGAATAAGATGAAATGAAAAAAAAAAATTGATTTAGGGTAATAAGAATTATAAAGGGTAAGGGTAGTATTGTAACTTCACCCATTAAGACTCCCCCTTAACCATTAAAAAGAGTCCACTTAAAATTAGGTATACCCCAATTGATCTGGGTATACCCCCAATCAAGCCAGGCTAATTAATAGTACAAGTTTATCTTTATCAAAGAAAATGGGAACAAAGAAGAACTTCTATAAATCAAAAATAGAAAAAGGCTTGTAATGATTGAATCTTTAAATGAAAGAAAGGAAAAAAA